>NC_132813.1:736183-1036183 GCF_048594095.1 Paramormyrops kingsleyae | reverse complement strand
ACACACACACGCACACACACAGACATAGGCGCGCGCACACACACACACAGACATAGGCGCACGCACACACACACACGCACACACACAGACATAGGCGCACGCACACACACACACAGACATAGGCGCACGCACACACACACACAGACATAGGCGCACGCACACACACACACGCACACACACAGACATAGGCGCACAGACACAGACATAGGCGCACAGACACAGACATAGGCGCACACACGCACACACACAGACATAGGCGCACACACGCACACACACAGACATAGGCGCACGCACACACACACACAGACATAGGCGCGCGCACACACACACACACACACACAGACATAGGCGCGCGCACACACACACACACACAGACATAGGCGCACGCACACACACACACACACAGACATAGGCGCGCGCGCACACACACACACACACAGACATAGGCGCACGCACACACACACACAGACATAGGCGCACAGACACACACACACAGGCACACACAGACATAGGCGCACACACACACACACACACACACAGACATAGGCGCACAGACACACACACACACAGGCACACACACAGACATAGGCGCGCACACACACACACACACATAGGCGCACAGACACAGACACACACAGACATAGGCACACACACACACAGGCATTCCTCTGCCAGTGCTTGGCCAAAACTTCATGATAAACCTGAGTTTTAACTAAATGTATGTGTCTGTCTGTTTTCTGAACAAACAATCATTGACTGACAAGCAGCCGGAAAAACAGCCCAGAACAGACAGAAACAGCCATGGACTGGTGATAAAGTACAGCGGCCCTTTTTAATTGCATTACAAAATATCTCACATTCCACTATATTGCCAAAAGCTGAATAACTAAACAGGTGGAGACTAATTAATGCAAACAGTCAGAAGTGAATATAGCCTACGAGCGACGTGTGTGGAGGCTGAGGTGCCCCCAGCCAGCCCTCCAAGGACAATGGAGCAGAGGCACACGTGTGGAGACTCACCACAGGTATATGACAGTGGTTTACAGTGAAGGGAAACAGGTAGCTAAGCTAGGAAGTGACAGGCTGGAGAGTAAGGGGCAGCTAAAGGTGACCCGGAGTAAGCACTGTGGACAGACGTCGCTCTTCTGAAGGGAAGCACTAGGCCGCGCCTTTGTGAGCATAAGGGGCGGACATTTAGATAATACTTAACCAGAGTCCAGTTCAGGCTCATATTTCATGAGTGGAAAAGGTCTTTGCAGACACACATACCTGCCCTCTTCACTTTCTTCCAGAAGCACTAACAAAGAAATGGGAAATTTTGAAAGAGGGTAAATTTTAGATAAATTATCCATCATTCTGGGCAAAAAGGAGTTTTGTTTAATCCTGGGGAAGGGAAATACCAGTTAGACCACATTCCTGCCCACTTCCCCCATCCCAGAATTCACTTACGAAACTAGGAGTAAAGTTGTCAGTCAAGCATTCACTGATTACTACGATATTGTGACTTGTCTATGCTTCAACAGGGCTCTCAGACAGCTATATCCAAGCACTACAGCAACCAGATGGGCGTGGGACACCCGTCTGAGACAGACTTCTGATCAGCTTTACACACAAAAATATTACTTCAGATCGCATACATGAGAACAAAGGGCTTTGTATAGCCTGGATGCTGGCTGTTTATGTATGACAAACACACCCTGCCATGCCCCAAGAAAGACGGACAGAACTTGTCACTATGTCCCTAAAACTACGGATCTCTTAGCTCTCGGCATCGGAGTGGAGACCCACGTGGCCCGGCTGAGCCCAGACCCCCACCCCCGGCTCAGAATGTTAGCTTTAAGCCTTTATACCTTTAATACCCCGACACGCATGACACTATAGAGCGGCAGTAGCGGAGCTGACCGTCAGTAGGGAGTGAGGAAAGGCACATTTTCACTTGTAGTCGATAAAACGTGGACCTCACTTCTCTTACAAGTCATCTGTATGCTAAACTGAAGGGAGCAGCTGGTTTATTGCACAGGCAAAACGGTGCTACTTGCATTCCACCGGTCATATCTAACGATTTACATCGTTATGGCCAAACGCTGACAAAACAAATCATGCCCAGTGACAAAATGCTGGGCGACGCTCCTACCTGATTCTCCTCTTTTCCCCAGTAAGCCGAAGTCAGACGCGGCGATGTGATTCACCTACAACGCAGGTTTTCCCAGATGGACAAAGTCATGCAAATGCCGGAATCAGCTCCCAGATTTAATCCCCAAGCTGTGCAGCCTCGTAGGCGGTTCTCTCCCACGATCTCTGCCGGCACAGTGTTCCTCGTTTTTTCCCCCCAATATATCCAGTTGTTAACCTTCGGAGGTGCCTGGCTCTCCTGACAGCGGTTAATCGGTTTTGACTCAACCCTTTCCGGTGAAACGCTTAACGAACAGATTCCTGATCTGCCAGCTACCAAACGCCTCTTCGTCTGCTAATATGTCGAGTAGCTTATCAATAAAATCCGAAGTTGTACAGTAGGAGATATACATATATTATATAAACGGTATATATTAAAAACTTTATTCAGTCCAGGCACAGTACACTCAATTCCCACATTAAGTCAAGGAACAACTGATAGCAGCCCTTTTTTGCCCAGATCTCCTCCTTCAAGCAGATGATGGGATCGCGCACCAGGAAGTTCCTCCGCCAATCCCAGCGCTGCAAACCGCGGCCAATATCATTGTGACAGTTTGGCCAGCGAAGACTTTACAAGCTACAGGTAAAGTGTACTTTAACATGCAGCACGCTCACGTGATCGTCACCATGGTTTAAAGCAGATGTCGACTCCCCATTTATTTATACCAGCTAAATAAATAGCAAAACCTTGGCGTCTTTCCAATACATTTTTCTAAACGCGAATTTCATTACATCATTCTATAGTTCTTTCACCAGCTTGCTGGTTGTTTGAAACCAGTGCCTGATATACAGGCTTACAGTGTTGCTCTCATAGAATGATGCTTGTTTTGCTGGAAAGTGGTTCCGGAAAAATGCTCTGGCGCGTGGGAGGAAAAGGCGCAGCGTGCGGGCAGCTCAGCTCGGCTCGGCTCGGCTCAGCTCGGCTCGGCCCCTCGGCACCGCGCCCCCTTAACTATCTACTGACTAGCTGGCTGTCGCACTGTTCCTTAAATACCATTAGTCATTAAGCTGCCTGTCAGCAGCGGCTGCGGTTTTTAAGTTAAAGTAAACGCATCTTAAATGGCGATACAAGGCGAAAGCGGGTCGTAGGACTGTTCCTGCTGTTGTTTAAATCACGTATAAAAATGCAAATTTACAAATTTCAACAATTTCGTTAACTGCCTGAGATAATAACATTACAGTCTTTTCTCTTAAGTTTTAACTTGTGTTTTGTCTTTCTATTGGCCGGAACCTTGCAAAAACTCCTCAACTCCAGCGCGATAAGAAATGTCGCAACTCGTATGAAATGGAGGGGAGAGTGACCTTAGACTAAAGCAGTCTGTCAATAAGGTGCGGGCCTGCAGCGTAACTCCACCGCCAGAGGGGGGAGCAGTCGACTCCTTTGCTGTAGCTACCCCCCAGGGTAACGTTACCTAGACCTCAGCTTTGCATTAATATCATTGTGTAGCGTTTTCCCGGTGAGAGGAAAACGCATATCCTGTTGATCAAGCAACACTGCACATGCGGGCGCGGGCGTTGACTTCAGGGAGTGTTTCCACATGTTTGCCCTGGCTATGTGGAGCCGGCCATTACTGCCATTGTTTCTTTTTTGATAAAGGAAGCAAAAGAAAACAGGCGGTAGATGCTCTTATTACTGTACATACCTAACCCTCCCTCGCATACATACACTATGTGATGTGAGCAAAATGGAATGTGTGAGTTCTGTGTGTTTCGCCGATGCCAGTGCTGATTACCCCTCGATCGTCTACGTTCAGAGGCAGACAGCTGGCTGCCACAAAGCACACAGCAGTGCTAGTTCCAGCTCACCGTCCAAATGAACCCTGGTGAACGGTGCCGCTCTATCAACAATGCGCGCAGCACGTTGGGACGACCACGCCGATACGGGACAGGAATTCACGCGAAGTAAGGCAACGATCGTGGGGTGGAGATACCAGAACATTGATATGGACAGTCAGCAAAGGCCCAGATCATTCTGTTAAAATCAAGGAAAAAAACCTCCATAAACATCAAGGCTCAGCATCTCCTGCTGTCTCAGAGCTACAGGCTGCCCTTCTGAGTCGCAGTAAAGCAAGATCCTTGTCCATCTGGTAATTTTCTTTGTGATGTTGCCATCTCCTTTGCACAGACCAAAGCTCACAATTCTCCTCTGTGTCCAGAAATGATCACATATTATACAGAAGGGTAGAATTTAGGCTAGATGGTATCCCCTGAATACAAAGTCTTTACAATGTTACGCAGTTACACAGATTGCAAGCAAATGAAGGGGGAGTTTCTGAGGGACACAGATTACTTCTCTAATGTCGAATAGCCAGCAGTTTTAGGCTCTGTGCAACTTTGACCCTGTTTCTAACTGCAGAGGACAGAGCGTGGGGCCAGAGCGTTTTTCAGCTACAAATGACAATAATCTGCCTATTGGTCAGAAAATGTCAAGAAAGTTAATCAAATGTTATGTTTAGATTTCAGAAGGGGTTACAACAACAGCCCTATATTACAAAATACCTCATATCTAAAAGCTTTAAAAAACCCAAATCTAGATATAGTCTGTGTTGCTAAAGTTACTGTTTAGGTCATAATGCAGACATATGTGGTGGAGATGAGGGACAGTCGGCCAGTTCCCCAGAAACCATAGGACAGCTGGAGACCCCAACCAGCACTGCTTACCCACCTTGCTGCAGTTGGGGCAGTAGTTTTCCCCATTCTTTCCTGGGGGCAGAATAATCTCCCCTGTGGGGACCAACTGGATCCTAAGCTCCATCATGGCTGCCGCCCCTTGGTCCTGTCCGTCTGTCCGTCCAGTGGCAGCCTGGTGAGGAGGACAGGCGGCTGTGAGGAGGACAGGCGGTGCACTCGTCGGCACAGGAGAGAGAAAGACAGTAGAAACTGGAAGGGAGCAGAGCATCTATGAGCTGGAGTCTCAGCTGTCAGTGCGATGCTGTTCTCCAAGAGGCACAGTCGCAGAACCCACTGTCTGTGATGGCCCCGGGCTCCGTAACTGGACCCGTGTCTCACAGCACAAGCTGACTGGATGCGGTGGACAGTAAGCGCGTCTGTGAAGAGGACAGCCATACCTGTTGCGTGTAGCTGAAGACTGGCTCCCGTTTCCCGTGTGGGAGACGACTAAGAATATACAGAATGTCACCCTGCCTTCCTCAGCCTGCCCCTGCGCTGTGATCGATGTTCCTGCTCACTGGCTGGCTATCGAAGCACTTCCTCTTGGACCGGTATCCTGTCCTGGATGTTCCCAGAGTAAACACTGGAGGAGCTTGCTCCACTGACCCCCCCCCCCCCCCCCCTCGGATGCAGTAGGCTGCCTCCTTGCCTTCTCCACCCCAGTGCCCCCAGATCTCTCTCTCACCCACTCACTCCACTTTTAATTACATTTCTGAGAAGAGAAAGAGATGAAGAACCAGGGCAGGTAGGAGGAGGTGAGTGCAGGAGGGGGGCTGTTTGTTTTGTGAAGGGGGCAGACATGCTCTCTGCAGCCTGTGCCCTGTGACCTTGACCCTGACCTCCTACTGGCATTTCTGCCTGGTCAAAACAAGGCAGAACCAAAATGGAATATCAGCAGTGCTACATACCACACTACAACACGCATGAAATGCTTTTTAGCCATGCAAGCCAAATAATGACTTTTAATGGATGTGTCTGGGTGTGACTGTCAGTGTCTTATGTAAGAGGAATGGGTGTACCCTGAAACACAAGGAGCCAGTGAAACAGGAAATGACAGCAGCCCACTTCCTTTAACCAGTGACCTTCAACAGACATTCCACATCACTGGGTATCAACAGGAAATGGCAACCAGGATGGCCAGGGCACCTTGAGATGGGGGGAGTGCTGCGGGGGGGGGGGTCACCTCACAGGGAATTCATGCAAAAAGACGAATAGCCACCAGAAATCGTGGCAGAAAAATAAGACGTAGCCTGGTTCATTAAACCTTAAAATATTTATTAATGAATGAATAATACACATTAATATGATATGAATAATATAATCATCCACGGAGGGCCACAAAGACTGCATTTCCGGGGACGCGGACCGTGATCTGGGCTCTGAACAGCGAGCCCCCGGTCCGGCCTGCTGCCCTTCCCCTAAGGCCGGGGGGGTAGGGGGGGCTGGGTGGGAAGGTACCATTCGTTATACGGTTATACGGCAGGCGGTTGTGTGTGATGAGAAATCTGCACTAGACAGTAAGGGAGAAATTCGCAGGAGACAAACCTGTTAGAGAGACAGCTGGGTGGGAATGAAGGAAGCCAGAGAAGAGTGAAAGGCAGTTTATTTGTTCTTGAAGATTACACCAAGGACGTCTTATTTTGTAAGGCATTAGTTATTTTTAACTATAAAAAAATAAGTAAAGGAAGCTGAAAATATGTCAATGTCATTCCCGAATCTTATCCAGTACTACTATAGTAAGGTTGCTTGTGCAGGAAGAGAGGAGGCAGTGAGCAAGATCGTTGTACTGCGTGGCCATGGAAACTGATACTTACTGATGACAACAACAACAACAACAACAACAATAATAATAATAATAATAAAACATTAGTAACATATCAAATATTCTCCCAGCTACAAAACGTCAATGATACTGGTTGTTTTATGTAGATTCAACTGGAAATCAGTAATATAAGACCCCGTTTAGTGTTCATTTAAAAACAAGAGAATGGCTTAAACTCTATGTAATATATATAAAATAACTGATATTCCTCTGTGTACGCAACTATCCTGCGAGAACAGTGACGACATAGCAAACACTTGGACGTTTACCTTGGCGAGATTACGCAAACGCGCCGGCCTACCGATCGCATTCCCTGGAGCACATCTCCCTCTTGTGGCATGAGACGCGAACCGCAGCCCAAACTCCGTTTGCGGTGGTCGGTCCTGGCGCGCTCCGCGTTACGTGTCCAACCTTGGATTTTGAAGGTCTTTCCAGGCCCAGTACCAGAGGAGACCAGTGAAGTGCTTTTTAAAATTAGTTTGACATCTTTATCATAATGCTCATGTTCAGCTGTTCTCAGCATATTAATATGAACCAGTACGTCTTTTTCCACTGGAAATTTGTATTTAATAGGGCTATGCTGCTATAAAATGCAGCCGCTTGATTATCACTAAGCTTAACACATAGTGAATTATTCTGTATGAAAGCACATTTCACCTATTTATATAGCTGGATAAATTTAGTACCTTGTTCTAGGATAATATAGCCGGACCCTTCCCTAACTGTAAAAAAGACAAACCGGAATGTACACCTGTATAATACTGCCAAACACAGAGACACCAATTGAACAGGGGCAACGCACGGGCAAAATCTGTGCAGAACACCATCAATGGGACAGTTACACTTGGAAATGCGACTGAACTAGGTACAATTAAGGCGATTTCAAATATTACCGAAATAGGCTACTGAGAGAATCCTGGAAAAGACACTGAACCGCTCGTCTTCAGCACTAACCACTGGAACTGCATCACAGGATGACCTTGTCCCATTTCATCCACGAGGGGGCGCCACAGAAGATATTGGTCAGTCTCTCCGGGCGCGGCGAGGATGCGCAACAAAGAAGCAAACGCCTGTAGACCAGTGTAGGATTTGGGATTTTTGTCACTCCCGTGGATTTCCTTGCACTTAATCTGTCATACAGAAATCTATCCAGTAACAACTAGGCGAAAACCCATGTCCTCTGTGAAGTAAAGCTGGCAGTGAAAGCGCAATTTGCAGGGCTCCTTCTGCACGCCCTCCTGCAGCAGCTGCCGCGCCGAACCCTCCAGTCTGAAAGATCTCAGTGACCCAGTTCAGTCTGGGTTATCTTGACTAGCTGACGCTGCGATTTTATAATCGCGGAATCACAAAAGCGGGATCAGAGAGGCGCTGAAATCGTGGTCATGACTACAAATGGAGGCCAGCCGTGTTAAGATAGAAATGCGGTAGTATTCACGAACATTTACTTTGAAATGCGATAGTATTCACGAACATTTACTTCGACCAGTCAGGAATTGAAAGCAGTATGGGAAAAGTATCAGGTAAATTGAAGATGTTAAGCAGGACTTTGGGTTAAGGTCTCCACCCATTTAAGAGGGTCGTATTGGATGGTTTTGATTACTGGGGAGGTTACACCCCCCATCATTCACGCCCATGCTAGTTCTGTATTGTCATGACGGCATAGATTACACGTTTATGTACAATAAGCTCAAAGCCGGTATTTTAGTGTACGACTGATGAGCAAGTAAATTCCCCTCCCAATCTTTGACAAAGCATTCATCATTTAACCTGAACGTTATCAAATCACAGGAATACACCACTGGATGTTTCATTTAGGTTGTTTTTATTTTAAGTATACTGTTAATTCCATGCTGTGTTTCAGTAAGAATACAGACTCTGTATCTGTGGCTCCAGTCAGACATCCAGTAGTACAAATTAGCTTCAAGTTACACATACTGAACCAAAAAGACAAAAGAGAAAGAGGCTGAGAGAGAAATAGAAAAGTGGACAGGGGGCTGACTTAAAACATGCAGGTCTGCAATAGCTAACCTCACTCCTATGGGTTTTAACAGGTCAAAGACCTGCAGCTTCTTGGTGACCTAAAGGCATCAAAGCTATGAGGCTCCTTCACACTTTTTTTTTTTTTAATTTTTAAACTTTTTTTTTTTCTTTAACTCCTACCAGCCATCTTCTGAGATAAAGGATACACAAAGTACAGCATTTTAGCACAGAGAACAGACTAAAACACGACTTGTTTTTACGGTGCTAAGTCAGGTGGGGCTTGTGGCATAACCCAGAAACGTCATTAATATTAACACCTGCCTTTTTAAAGTGTGTTTAATTTTTAAAACACAGGACTATACCAGCTCATATCTATAGTAAACATTGGTAATAAAAGTTCTATAATTATATATATTAAAAATGTGAATAAAACACACAGCATGTGATATAAATGCTGCAAAAAAAAAAAAAAAAAAAACTAAACAGCAAAAATTTGAAAATAGTCTGAATCTGGACTTTCAGGGCAAAAAAAAAAATCCAAGGACTCTTACACTTCGCCTTCAAGAATTTTATTGTTATTGGTTGTTTTCTTAAGTACTTGAATGAAATGGGTAATTAGAATAAATGATAAAAAAAAAAAATCTAAAAAAAGTCATCCCTAGGAATCGCGGGGTGCTGAGTGGCAGGGAACCGGCCTGTGGGGGGATATTCGGCTCCCAGTGACACTGTTGAGGTTTAATTTCCCTGTTTTTTTTTTTTTTTTTGGGGGGGGGGGGGGGGGGGGGGGGTAGTGGGGGCGGGGGTCCTTATGTTGGCTGTGGTGTCTCACTGATTCTCATCCTCCACATCTTGCAGAGCTTCTTTGTTCTGTTCATCACCTGGATGGGGGAGGAACAAAAAAATAAATACGTTGAGGGGCAGACGAAGCGGCGGGTGCCGTGTGATACGCCTATGAGATACACATGCCGCCACATTGCAGCTACGGGGCGGGCGGGTGAGCATGCAGCCGGAGCTGGCCCCCCCTGGGTGAGGTGCCTTCTACACCCGCCGAGTCTCTGACACGCATCACACGATCAGCACACTGCACTCGGCTTCTTGCGACCGCTTACGGATCTGCGCCTCACATGCTCTCATCCCACTACCTGCGTCCTACAAGTTAAGTAACCAGACAGACTCATAGCTGCAGGTTTAATGCGATAATGCACAAGCAAGACTCTGAAGAAAGTGATTACTAATAAAGCTTGCTCACACCCACAGACAGGACAGTGATTGTTAAACTCAAAAACCAGGGGGAAGCTTAAAAAAAAATGCAGAAACTGAAACAAAAATAACCAATATCAAATCTCAAAGTGTCTTAAAATCTCAGTCCATAATGCTCAATCTGCTCAAGATTTAACATTATTGATTTTGTCAAAAACAGATTAGCACAGAAGTTGGGGGGGGGCGCTTCAAAGGCTTTGTGCTTGATTACACAAGACAGAGTGCCAATTTTAAAGTGTAAGCCCCCCCAGCCCTGAGCTGCAGCCATGACTCCCAGTTAGCGGAGTGATCATGGCACTTAATCAAGTCCACTGCCGTTACCCCCGCCCCCCCAACAGGTTTCAGAAACTGGCACGTGAAAGAGCAGCCCAGAAGCCAGGGACAGTGCAGGACCGAGACTGTGACAGAGAAGCTGCTGTGACGCTTACATCACCCATCCTTTATCAGCCATGTTTCCATCCAACCGCACTTATGCAAAGAGAATCAAGCCCTGAGAAAAACATTCAGTAAGAGAAAACTGGTAGCTGGTTTAAAATAAATGATTCAAGTTTAGTGTACACATTTCAATTAGTAACAGTAGGACAGAACCCACATTTGATATGCCAGAGAACAGTAACCAGTTATTTGCTTATTCAACGTGGACCACTAAGTGAAGGGCAGAGAAGAAACTACTTTAATCTAGTTATTCGCAAGAAAGCGAGATTGAGCAAAGTCTTATTTACATGCTGTGTGCTGCTGTTCATTTTATCGAGAGGTGGTTTGATGGAAACTCATACAGGAATATACTGTGCACTTTCAGCTAAAAGCATGAAACCTTTTCTTTTTTCTGACAATTTGATGGGAACATGTTAGTGTTTATAGTGCGGCCCAGCTGAAGTAGACCGACAAACATGGGACAACAGAGGCTGGAGAAGTGAGGAATGGACAGCCTCAGCTGGCCAGCACTATGAGGCAAACCAGTGCGAAAAACCAGTGCGAAAAACCAGTGCGAAAAACCAGTGCGGCAATGATGATGCAGTGAAGTTAGTGACAGAGAGAAACGCAGGCCAGCAAACATGACTTACAACGTACAGTTTTATAAGGAATGAGCAGCTGGGTTTTTTTCCTTAGGAATCTACACAAAAAGGGGAACGAAACAAAATGTGGGGCAACAGTCAGTATGTATCATTATGGTGTACAAGCAGAGATCTGAAAGGGTCAGAGATATGCGGAGAGGGGCAGATCTAAATGAGACAGAGAGATGAGAGACAAAACTGGGTCAGTATCCACCTGCCCACACAATCTGCAACTGGCCTCAGTGCCAAACCAGCAACATGTAAGAAAAGGAAGGGGGGCACCAAGGTGACGCCCACAGCGTTTCAGGTGGCACGCTGTACCCATCTGATCATCTGTTTTTACATCGCCTGCTCCTTACCGTCTCCCTGCATGTCTGAAGTCCATAATGTCAGATTGTCACGTAACAACTGCATGATGAGCGTTGAGTCTTTGTAGCTTTCTTCGCTCAACGTGTCCAGCTCAGCGATGGCGTCGTCGAAGGCTGCCTTCGCCAACCTGTAACGCAAGGCGGTGCAAACCAGCTGCCACTCACTGTCACCAAGGTGACGGTCCTTATCAACCAAACGCTGAACAGCAATATAAACGATCATGAAAGTCTACAAATGGAGGAACGCTTATTTATTTTTAGGAAAGACTTTTCAGTTAGAGGCAAAAAACGGAAAGGGGAGAGCACAGACCTGCACGCACGGTCGGGGGAATTGAGGATTTCGTAATAAAACACGGAGAAGTTGAGAGCGAGTCCTAAGCGGATGGGGTGCGTGGGCGGGAGTTCTATCATGGCGATGTCACTAGCGGCCTTATAAGCTACCAAGCTGTTTTCTGCCGCTTCCTTCCTGTCGTTCCCTGTAGCGAACTCCGCCAGATACCTGTGGTAGTCACCTTTCCTGAGGGATGGGAGAGAGATGGTGGGTCGGCTTCCTCGTGAAAACCCTCCATGTCCACTCTAACCTACAGGCCCCTCAGAATAGGAGCCTGTGGTCTGCATATTGATAGTTATACATACATTTTATAATAGAAAACCTTCGACTCGCCCGTGTTTGCGGCGGGAATGAGGTGCTTGTCCAGTACATCCAGAATGTCATTACAGATTGACTTCAGTTCAGTCTCAACCTTCAGAGAGAAAAAAAAAAAAAAAAACTTCAGATTAAACACAATCATAACTGGCAGATGAATTCATAAAAATACTGACTACAAATATCGCCCATCCGAATGTGGATTGTTTTTCTTTGAATGAAAATGATTCATCTGATAAAGGCCAGTCGTGACAAGCAATCTCATGCAGAGTATGGGATGTGAGGGCGCCCTCTGCTGTACGAGTCACACAGTGGCAGGCGCTGGATCACCGTTTGCCTGTACTCGCGGATCATCTTCAGCTTGTCCTCGCCGCCCTTGTTCTCCTCCTTCTGCTCGATGCTGCTGATGATCCTCCAGGATGCCCTTCGGGCTCCAATCACGTTCTTGTACGCCACAGATAGCAGGTTCCTCTCCTCTACAGTCAGCTCCACATCCATGCCTGCTACCTTCTTCATAGATTCCACCATTTCTGAGAGAGTAGAGAAGCCCTTAAGCACTGCGGTATCACCATATGGAACAGGTTGGAGAAATCTGGCAGTAGCAGACAGATGGATTATGAGGAACAGGCTTTCAAATGCTTCGTTTGAGAAGATGAGAATCTTAATGCCGAACGGTACATGTCCTTTTCAATTATCTAGAACTCCAGGGTTATCACTAAAAACGACATGGACAAGCTGACAAGAAACCTCAATATGAAGTCTTGGATATAAAGCTCTTTTGATACATTTGTGCGCACTGAAAAAGTGACCAATAAAAATATTTCAACTCCTCCTTGTTGCAGGTAAAAAGGAGAGTCAAGCGATCAATGCATCCCACTTTGAAAACACCAGGCAGCCCTCTTCCATAGCACACCCTTCAAAGGGAATGTTCTCATTAAAAATAAAGTCTCCGCTCCCATATCACTTCTCATTATTTCACAGCAGGACCAGGCCTACAGCTTAATATTTAAAAAATTAACACAAACAGCAGGTATTGGAAGCACAGAGAGCTCAGTTCAGCTGCCCATCCAAAGCAGCTTCCACAGCTGTCAGACCCTCCCATTCTAACAGCTGCACGTTTACCAAGTTACGTAAAACACAACCCTCCTGAATCTCGAACCTGTAAACCTGTTAAACGTTCCTATTTCACAGTATACTGCGTCTACATTAAATGATAATACCATACATTTTATTTACTTATACAAGCTCTTAAAGAACTTCTTTACCTTTTAATTTGTAGTTAATTTTATGCAAAGGAACATCTTTGCAGTATAAAAACCCCATTTGTTTTACAACATCTTAAGCAACCAATAACCAACTGTGCAAATGCTAATTCTATGTACCAGCTGATTAGGCAGTGATAGAATTTGAAATGTACTTACTGATACTCCAACTGCAACACAGTGAAATGACATAAGGCAGTCAGGCATACAACATTACTTGCCAATTATGTAAACCACAATGCAGGTTTTACCAATATTGTACTGGATAACGCAATTTAAATTTTGGTAAAATTATGGCCACATTAATTATGAGAGGCAATGAAAATACCACAGTTATTGTTGTCATCCTTCCCTTCCTTTGAAATCTAGTAAAAAATGGAGGAACTAACTGGAAATCTACATTTACTGTTAAAGTGGTCCCCCGTTCTTAAATGGAAGCAGGAGCGCATGCTTGAGAAACACTGAGGCTTTCCTAAAGTGCTGACCTGGACAAATGGATAGATGGATTTGGAGTTTCCTTTTCAGTGGCAAAGGTAGCAAACTGCCCTTTTCCCTTTCACAATCTCACATGTTCTGTCTGCCCCGTCATCGTCTGGACTGTTGGGTAATGCTGGTATCTTATTGTAATGACTAATATTTATAAAGTGCTTCCATGCCGCGGCAAAACGCAGTTCTGTTTCACTGATACTACCAAGCCTGAATTAATCTTTGGTGAAATTATTTCTCACAGAGTTGCTCTCAAGAATGTTCTGAGCCAGGTTAATGAGAGTGTTTACTAGCAAAAACTCTCAAGAGGGCCCAGTGATTCCACCCCAGATATTTCTGGGTACTAGGTTTTAAGGAACGTTTATCTAAATTCCAGCTGCAATCACTGCACTCCAGTCACTCCTAACTGAAATTTTATGGCATCCTCCGCAGAACACAGGGAATTTGAATGTGAAAAAACTGCAGCTTCTAAGCAAATAAACAAAGAAACTGAATGTGAAATTTAAATTAATCAAATCCTCATATTACCCAAAACTACACAGAGAAGATAGGAAGACCACCTGAAAATGCAGTAATATTGCATCCATTCACATTGTCATGTTGTCTTCCCCATAACAGAAACTATTACACACACACAACAGCTATAATCAGCAGCTACACTACCATCCCTATCAACCCCACCCTGACCAAATAATCCATATATTACAGCATGAGTGCTGCTGCAACAGACGCGATTCTAAATAAAACTGCACTTCAGCTGCCTCCCAAACAGGCACAAATTGCAAAAAGGACAAGTTTCTGTCTGCCTCGTTGGTCTGGGCTTCCAGGAGAGGTACTTCTAAAAATAGTCTTTCAACTAGTTTTCATGTTCTTGTATAAAATGCATTACATAACGTGCGTGACTGTACCCGTATGAATCGGCCTGCCTCACTGAAATTGGCAATGGATCGAGCCTTTCTGCTCAGCAATAACGCCCCATTACAGAGGTGGAGATGAGGGGAGATGGGTTCACCCCCCGCGAAACAGACCTGTGCATAGTAAAAAGGGTGGGGCTGATGCAAGGTGACAAACACCCCAAGTCACCTTTTTAGAAACAGAGGTCAAAATCTGATAGCGCCGATTACAGTGTAACCATATGCAGCCCCGCCCCCTCAACCTGAACGGGCTTCTCCGCCATGGAGTCGCGCCGTCATGACTCTGAAAATAGACCCTGCCTGGCAACAAAGAAATCCAGGCATATTTTGCTTTGATTATTACTACGTCGACGACGTCGACTACTACAGCTACCGCTAACAGTAATAACAATAGATGTAAATGTGGCCACCGGGGAGAGGTAGATTTTCATTTTCTATCTCCAATGAATGAACTTTGTGAATCGGACAGGATCAGGGAGGAGCCATTAACTTGATAATTATGGCACACCGTCCGTTTCATTGCCAGCACCTTTATCTCACTGGTGAAAAGCTGATGGTTACGTGTTCAGGGAGACATTCGCCCGTCGCCGAAACGCGTGCGCTAAGCTATGCACAAGCCCGGGATTCGCAGTCCTTCATTTGACGTTATCTGCACATCATCGCCATCTTTGCTGGAAATCCACACCCACTCGTCCCGATTCAGAGGCAGATTATACTGTACCGCCTCTCTATTTCAAACAAACTACAGTTAAAGTCTGAAATGCAAGCAAAGTACGTAGCCCAAGTGCTGGCGATATTAAGAAGACGGTATTTTAAAATGAGCTTGTAAGCATGCGATACGCTGCTCACCACACCCACATAAACAACTGAAATAACTCGCACATCAGCAAACGGCTTACCCGAACTGGCAGCGCATCACTGAGGTAATTTACCAGCTGAATTGTAGCGTAAACTATTAACGACCGCTGGCGTAGTGCATCTACACGTTTGGCTTCATCAGCAGCTACTTAATCTTGCTGGCTTTTAAAGTGAGTCACTGAAGTACTGGGCGTGAAATTACCAGCCTAACACTGAGAAGTGTGGCCGCTACAATGCGGTTCTACACGGGTGGTGATCTTAACTAGCTGTCTGCTTAATCGTTTGCCTAGTTAGCTTTATTAATAGCAAACGAGACAAGTTTGCTTTCAGGAGCGCCGACCAGCTAGCGAGCTTCCAAACGCACCGAACCGCTCCGATGTAGGTTAAATGGCAAGGACAAAGGGATCGCATGCATTTATATGAAACTGGCTCTGGGACTAGTAATTGAAACTTTGTTTAAATCCCAACTGGTAACACTCCAGATTGCTATTCTCCTAAATCCATATCCCATTACACACCACCCCACCCCTTCAAAAAAGAAAAAAAAAACACAGATACACACACTGACAGTCCCACCGCCTCGCGAGCCAGCAGTCTCATCTTAAATCGAATTAATGGATCACATTCCGGTTGCTGTCTGACTTTACTCCAAATCACCTTTATTAAAGCGCTTCGATAAACGGACTACCCACGTGTGTAGGGAGAGGGGGGGGGGTCGGGTAAACTCTAACCAGAAAACCTTTTTTGAGTCTGACGCCGAACACCCCCCACCCCAGCCCGGCGTCGCCCGTCAGTCTGGGCCGGCCGAATGCACGCGCTTCTCCGCATCTCGCGCCGCCCGCGAGCCAGCGCTGACGCCCGCACGCAGCCCCGTGCAGCCGCAGCACTACGACTTTAAAATAACGGTGCGCCCGAAGTTCGGCTAGTGTTAGCTTAGCCAAGCACCCACACATCTTTACTTCATAACTATTTTAAAAATCCACCATATAGACTGCAGACTTGTTTATCTAACTGAAGCAATTCAAGTGGGTAGCTACAAAACTGGCAGGCAAGTTTAACATTCATCACGCAAATCCATGTAGCAAGGTTTGTAACGTTGCTGCTTAGTCATAAGCTAAGACTCCAGCCATCTCAAGATTAACATGAATGACTAACGACTAAACTACAGTGATTTCAACCATCCAGTCATGTCTGTCTCTCGCTTAGAGCCGAATTTCAGGCCGCCTTTCAGAGCTCGCTAACTACTAAAATCTGCCCGACCCGCCATTTTGTATCTTTCACGATCTCTCTTCCAGCATCTCCATCTTCAAACCACCTCTCCTCTTTTCCAGAGTCCCCGCTAGAGGGAGAAGGAGCGGAAGATAGTGAATGGGAGAGAAATCTATGCGCTATCGAACATGTCTTCCAGCGGAGCCGTGGCTTTCGGCGCTTACCGTCGTATCTCTCCGCTTGCTCGGCAAGCTTGGCCTGGTAGACTAGATCGTCTCTGTCTCCCATATTGCTCGGAACCGCGGCTGGCGTCGGTGTGCGGGCGGAGAAGCGGAGCCTCGGCGACGGGCAAGTCTGTCTCTGTCGGCGGTTCCTGACGGAGCAGCGGCGGCTTGAGCGGCGTCCCCCACTCTACCGGTAGCACTGGAGTAAAGATGGCGACGGAACTCCATCCGGGAAACCAAGCCAGTCCCCCCACCACACACACCCATAGCCGCCTCCCTTTCTGTCTCTCTCACACTCACACACTCCATAATAGACCGTGCTTCCTTCATTTCTTGTTCGAGCTCACCACTATAGCAACCTCACCATGGAAACACTAGTGCATGGTTATAAATCTTTATAGTAAATGTAGTGTTCAAAAAACAATTATCGCGTCCACACTAGTGGTAGTTAAACAGATAGTTGGCCTGTTTAATATTCCTAAGTGGCATAGTGTAGGACGAGATTTTACTGCAGAAATGGTCAGAAATTGATGTCATGTTTCATATTTTAATTCATATTACCTTTTACAGATTTCTAGCAGTTTTGTGCATGTTGCATATAAAAGCAGTAGTGAAACCAAGTACATTACTTATTCAGTAAGTCCACCTTCATGATTTCTGGCTCCTATCTTGGTCCTTTGAAGAATTTAGGACTGATATTGGTACTGAGCAAAAATACATTTTTGGATAGGACAGGAACTTTATTTTCCCTGTAGAGAAACTATTTTTTGGTGGATAAAACATGTTTGGTGTGACAATACAGGCAAACACATAAAACATTTCGACCTTTAACATTCCTTTAAAAAATGTTGTCTATGTAGTTTCCACCAGTTGTTCAGTCAGTGTCCTCCAGATAGGCAGGTTTGAAGTTCCTCAATGGCTGGCTTATTCTGATGCATAAACATGTTTAACATTTAATCTTTTTCATATTTCTCAGAGGATGTACATCTGTTAGAGATTTTCCTGTGGACTAGCGATGATTGAGATAAATCACTTCCCATTACAAACACACAGCAACCAGCAAACTGGCCAACCAACCTCCTTAAATTGTACTGGACCTATTAAGGTTAAGTGCCATGCTAAAGGAAAGCTACTCATAATTAGGTAACAGTTCTGCATCTTTAATGACCATGGTTACAAGGTTACTATGTAACCTGCCAGAAGCAAAGGGCTTGTCTGGGATTGGGAGTAGAGCCTAGTTTCACCTAAAGCAAGAATAACTCGTCCTATAGAAAAGAGCCATGGCAGCTGACACATTCATTTGGGCTGGTGTGTGTATCTTAACTTGATGAAAATAAGGATCAGAGAATAAGTAGCAGAATTAGTGATGTTTTTCACCATAAAGGATAGTGCTGAGTTGCATTTAGCCACTGCTGAAAGCATTCAAAGTTTAAGTAAAAAAGCTTTTTATATGGGGGTGGTATGTGACTCAGCAGGATAGGACACCATAACTGTGATTGGAAGGTCACTGGTTGAAGTCCCAGGCACGATATAGTGTGATTTTGCCGTTGAACCAACAAGCAAGGCCCTTAACTGCCAGTTTCTCCAGGTACTGACACTGTCTTCTCAATTACATGTCGCTTTAGATAAAAGCATCTGGTAAAATCATATAAATGGAGCTCAAAGTCATGCTTTTTTTACATTTACACCTCATAATAATTTGCAATAAATATATTTTGAAAAGTTAAAAATAAAGTTGTGAATGATGCTAAGGCAGTGAAAGGAATCATTACTGTAAGAGAGAAAGCATGCTTTTAAAGGTGAGACTACAAGAGAGAAAGCATGCTTTTAAAGGTGAGACTACAAGAGAGAAAGCATGCTTTTAAAGGTGAGACTACAAGAGAGAAAGCATGCTTTTAAAGGTGAGGAGACTACAAGAGAGAAAGCATGCTTTTAAAGGTGAGGAGACTACAAGAGAGAAAGCATGCTTTTAAAGGTGAGGAGACTACAAGAGAGAAAGCATGCTTTTAAAGGTGAGGAGACTACAAGAGAGAAAGCATGCTTTTAAAGGTGAGACTACAAGAGTCAAGAGCGAAAGCATGCTTTTAAAGGTGAAGAGACTACAAGAGAGAAAGCATGCTTTTAAAGGTGAGGAGACTACAAGAGAGAAAGCATGCTTTTAAAGGTGAGGAGACTACAAGAGAGAAAGTATGCTTTTAAAGGTGAGGAGACTACAAGAGAGAAAGCATGCTTTTAAAGGTGAGGAGACTACAAGAGAGAAAGCATGCTCTTAAAGGTGAGGAGACTACAAGAGAGAAAACATGCTTTTAAAGGTGAGGAGACTACAAGAGAGAAAGCATGCTTTTAAAGGTGAGGAGACTACAAGAGAGAAAGCATGCTTTTAAAGGTGAGGAGACTACAAGAGAGAAAACATGCTTTTAAAGGTGAGGAGACTACGAGAGAAAACATGCTTGTAAAGGTGAGACTACAAGAGAAAAGAATTCGTCTTTTGCCAAGGGAGTTTATTTTGTATGTATGACATGTTACATGCTACAGAAAATAAAGTGAATTTGCCTTCAGAGAATATACTGTTATAGCACAGTGGCACATTTTAAAATCAGTTTGTATCCCCCCCCCAAAAAAAAAATAAAATAATCCAGCAATGTTACAAAAATATGACACTTTAAAATATGTATATAGGCATGAATGACAAATTTAAACAGATTACATGAGAACCAATATTCTGATGTGAGACAAATGAAATAATTGCATTAACTTGATAAAATCTAGAATGACTCATTTTCCCCAAATGACCTGGAATTTGAATAAAAAAATTCAGAAAATACAAAAATTCAGGCAAAAAAAATAAAATAAAATACAAAAAGTATTTTTAGTAAAGTCTGTTCAGATCAAAGGAAAGGACAAGAAACTTTGGTGTGTGAAGCATCTGTATGCTGGAGCAAGTTATTAACCTGGGGCAGTAACCATGGGGATGACACTGGCTTCCTTTGAAGCCCTACAAGGGATGTGACGCTACAGGCAGAAATGCATCTTCCATAAGGGCATCGGTATGTCAGGCTTATTTATTTTGGCGAGCAGGTACATGCTATACAGATTTTAGGTCAGGGTTAGGTTCAGGCTACTCCAGTTCATTAGTGTATCCAAAAACCTCCACCAAAATAACTCACTTTCAAATGCATTAAGTTCATCCATCAGGTAAATGAAGAGGCACCTGAACTTTACTGATACTTAATTAATGCATTTTCTTAATACAGATTTTAGCAGTGATCTTTTTAATAATAAGCACAAATACATAGATGTGATGAGTTGTATCTCATACCTCAAGGGTGCAAATATAAACCTAAGAAAATAAAACATAACACTGGTTACCCGCCTTTCTGGAGTCTCTGGATTACCATAGCAACAATGAAGAGAACAACGCATGCATTTCGCTTCCATGTCATTTACCCATAGCGCTCACTTAATGACTAGATATTGTTGCAGGTTCTTTCCCTTTGAGCACAGGCTGTTGTGGACAATTTCAATTAAAAAGTTTTACGCTAACTCCTGCCCTCTCCAAGCTTACTAAGCTACATTACTCCTAAGATAACCTAAACTTCTTACAACTGCTACTACTAGACAGGGGAACCCAGTATCAACAGTGCAGGGTCATGTGTGCTTTTCACAGTGTCAGTGAGTGGTGCACTGTGGGTAGTGCATTACGAGGGAGATGAAGGGCACTGTTGCAACCCCTACTCACAGAAACACATTTCCACGTTCTGACACACAGGGTGGTGGATCGTATCTGAAACCGGATGCTGGTTTTTGGAGAATGTCTGCTGTGAAAGCAGGCCAAACAGAGCCTAAGAACACAGTGTAGTACCGGCAGAGGTCTACTGCTGTCCAGCATGCCGGGCATGATTGTCATGTGACCCATGTCATAAGAATATAAAATTCATCAAAATCAGATGCTGTTTTCACAAGTCCCTACAACTCTCCAATCACAGGTCTATGTGACTGCTAGTGTGTTCATGACAGCTAATAAATACTATTAGTGTTTAACCCTTTACATGAGTATATACAGCACTTTATAGATTTCATTAAAAAAAAAAAGAAATTCTCTGTGGCTGAAGCAGTAGGGAGACGCCTAGTGGGAGGTCAACTGGATTAAAGAGACACTAAAATCTGCAAAATCACAAGCCCCAGAACCATGGTTTATTTAGCCCCCAGTGCCTGAAACCCCTATACCTTTAAAAATGTGGCTGGAGAGTGACTGCATTAGGCAATGAGCTGCAGCTCCATCTGTGACTTACTAAGAGTCCCGGCCGACGGGGAACGGATGCCGGCTAATCTCCATACAGGCAGAAAGGGGGGTGGTGACAGAGGCACGTTCATAAGAGCAAACAGACACCTGTTATCAGAGGCTAATTAGTGGAATTCTTAGCTACTTGGTTTAGGGTTCCTAGAAATACAGAACAGGAGGTAAAAACCAGACAAATACTGCCCATAGACCGAACCTATATCTATTATCTCAAAAGCCATATATCTCCAGGCCGGGAGGGGGAGGGGCTGAGAAAGAAAATAGCAGAACAGTTCAAATTACACCTATTCCAGACTGCCTGTTACTTCTTCGGTGTCATGCTCCCACTGAAGTGCATAGGGCCCCAAACCATGCATTTCCCCCAAATGTCCTCCAGACAGTGAAGGGCACCCTCATCTGCCCCCTTGTCTTCTTTATGCTCGTCATACCTGTTTGCTCCCTCATGTATCTGCATTAATGTACAGGTCTATCTCATACTTCCAGAATACACACACCCAAGCATGTAATAGTATACAGCTACATATACTTGTAATACAGTTTTCTTTCATTTTATTACAAAAAAACATTTAACCTTGCTTCATGACTTGTAGTGTGGATTACAGCTCAAAAAAACATCCCTCTGTGCCACTGTAGTCAAAAGAGCGGACACCAACAAAGATGGGACATCTGAGGCGCATCGTTGACAGCGTGCTTCCAGGTCAGGTGAAACAATGGTCCTTTCCTCCTCTCTCTATTAAAGTCTGAGTTAGACATTGGCAATGCAGGAAAAAAAATGGTCCTTTAGTTCATAAGAGCGTATATGAGTGAGTGTGTGTTGGAGTATCTAGATCGATGTAGGACACCAAAGCCTAATAATATCAGAAAATAGCATGAGGCAAATCCAATTACACATCTTATTCAGCAAAGGCATGGAGGAAGAGGGATAGTGGCACATTGGACCATTATAAAGATGCAAAAATTGTGGAGGTGGACCACTAGGCCTAGAATAGATAAAGCGGAGATCAGAGGTTTGAGGTGCAACCCTGTGTGCTCACACATGCGTGTGTATGTATGTAGAACAGTATGCATATGAATGAGAGAGCGGAGTCAGGCACAGATGCCCTCAGCTGAAGTCGTCCTCGGAGTTGTGCTGGTCGAGCAGCCGCACGTGCGTGAAAGGGAAGTGACCCCTCTTACCCTTGCACTCACCCTCCCACTGGCCGTTGACATTGATCTTGGTCACCGTCACCATGTCACCCACCTGCAAGAGCAGCACACGTTCATGAGAATCCACCCTTTCGTACTTGCGGGATTTGAGGAAAATGCATTCCTCACCTGCACCAGCTTCAGACAAAGTAGTCCGTGTTAAACAGTAAAAAAATCATTCCTTTCTAAACTACCACTACATTTCTCATTCAACAGGAAAGGCAGTTGGAAGATTTTTGATGTTATTACTCAAAATTTACAAAGCTAAAACTTTCATTTTTACCTTTCTATTAATTAAACAACCAGATTATCAGATATGCCACTGATTTGCGTTAATAAATCATAAGAACTGAAATACATTTTTTCTGATTGCTTATATCAGTGTGAATACTTTTTTATTGCACTGTGTGCTGAGTGTGTGTGGACATACACCCCCAGCACAGTGCTCTGGAGTACCAAGAGCCACACAGATGTAAAAACTATCAGTCGGACAGCTGCTGAAGCACATGCTTCTTAGCTTCTGCAGATCCTTAAATCCTCATTATGTGCTGTGGTTTGAGCCATTACTGACCTTAAACTCACACCCAGTGTGCAAATTCTATATTACATCAAAAACCAACCCTATCCACAAGGTGGCACCATAATACAAAATGGATATAGGCACCTGCTCACCTTGCCTTTCCTTGTTCTTAGAAATGTACAAATGTAGAAATGTTCATAGAAATTCACAGCATCCACTACATGGTTAACAAGAGACCTCAGTTACACAAAACGAACACTTGATCTGGTTTAATTTTAATACACAGTGCAAATGTTTAAACTGTTGGAACAAGCAGCTAAGAAACATTAATCCAGGTGTGACCTACAGCAACTTCAATGCTTCTAATTAAGCAGCACATTCTGAAGAGAGCAGGAAAGGACTGTCCTGCTCATGGGAGATGGGGGATGTGGAAGGTCAAAGGTCAAAATCCTGAGCACAAGGACACACTTCTACACAAAGCATTTCCTGTCCGAGTCCACCTCCATTGCAAATCTGCCTCAGCGGGCCCCCCCCCCACCTTGTCTTTTGTCTTTGATTTACAAGTAGGAAAGAGGGTGTGGTGAGGACTGCCAAGCCCAAGCCCTGGGGCATCTGAGCCAGCGCGGTGCCTGTGGCCCTCGTTACTTTCAGAGGGACGCAGAGCCTCCCAGTTCAGGCTGCCCCATCACAGCTCAGCTGGCTCATGCTGCAGTGAGAAGCTGATTTCACCATTTCAGGCCGCATGTGTGAGACACACCTTGACATTTTTATTATTCATTATTGATGCGAGAATAAAAAGCATAAAAATAGCACAAACTTCTGCTCAGCAGACTGTTGGGTTACTGATGATTTGTTATTTTCTAGATGAGAGCATGAAAGTGCGGGGGGGGGGGGTACAACTCATTTCTGTAGGATACTGCAACAGTGGGAAAACACAGTAGGTTGTACTATGGAACTTAAGCAAGGTTAGATTAATACTTAAAAATACTGGATTATTTTATTTTATTTTTTTTAAATAACGATGTAAATTTTTTGCAATGAGCTGAAAATGTACCCAGAATAGCTAAACAGAACCTAACAATCTGTCATGTCAGGACAGCCTCCCAGGATAAAATGTGCAGTTTGGAGAAATTCTATTGGCGTGGAGCCTCCAGAACAGCCTTGTTTTGGAAAATACCACAGTATCTGGACCGTGTGCCAGTGTGAAATATTACATACTGCCCAAGCCCTACCCCAACCCAGGTATCGCAGTCCGTGCCATCTGACAACTGCACGAGCGTAACATGCAGTGTGGATATTAACACTGCACATTGCGTAGGCGTAGTTAGAACCAGTAATCCCTTGGAAAATAAGAGTCTCATACCCGTCAGAGACAGAGTGAAAGAAGGGACCATTGCACCAACTACACCCCCACAGAGGTAAGCAGAGAGACAGGTCACACCCCCATGCCATCTTATTTTTACTATGTTATAAAGGTACCTTAATTAACTATTTTGGAGCTAATTTATAACTTCCCAAGTATAGGTAAAGTAGAAAGAAATTAAGGCAAAATTTCCGAACCAGAAACAGGTCAGCTACTGGCATCAACAACTGTCCAGCTGGTTCTGTCAGAGAGACATTCAGAAAGCTGTTCAGAACGGACAGGCAGAGACCGGGAGTGGAAGAAAACAGAAGACTGCTACCTCCAGGGCCAGGGCGGTCTTGTCATAGGCATTGGGCACCCTCTTCTGGACAACTCGGGCATAGACGGGGCCATTCTGCAGGTTGGGCAATGGTGTGTTAAGGCTAGGCTGAGCATAGGGACCTGGTTCTCCCAGGACTGAGGGTTGAGCACGGATGCCATCAGCATTCCCTGCCGATGTAACTCCTCCAGGCCCTGTGGTGGCAGCGTTGTTTGGGGAGGACGGCCTGTACTTTTCCACATAGGGCACGGGGATCATGCCGGTGCGACCCTCTGAGTTCTGAGCATTCCACCACTGCTCCTCCGGCTTCTCCAGAACCCGCAGCACATCACCCTTGCGAAACGGCAGATCCTCATCATCGTTGCCAGGGAAGTCGAAGAGGGCGCGCACGTACTCTGGTTCATCCAGGCGCTGGGGGGCGCCCCCCACATTGGCACTGGCCAGGCCCGGGTGCTTGGCCTTGCTGATGGGCTCGATTAGCGTGGTGGTGTCTAAGTAGTGGATTTTGTAGAACTCCAGCAGTGCCGGAAGGGTGTCGAATTCCTGGTCCCCGATGCGAAAACGAGGAGCAATATGCCCTGTGGGGGTGGGAGAGACAGGTAACGCCTGACAGGAGCTGGTCTAAGGACATGGAAACCTTTAGAACCTGAATTCAAAACATCAAGGAAATTACACGAGGAAAAACTGTTACATAGAAAATTGCTGTGAATGAAGTACTAATTGGGTGTGGTGTGGTATGGTACACCACAGCTGCCAAAGCTAGGCCACAATAATGAAATTACTAACACACTGAGGAGGGCAGCTGGTATAAGAAAAGCACTATGTTAGAGGCTAGATTCTCTTTTCAATGGGTTGCATATAATCATCAGCTGGCAGCATACTGCACTGGGTACTGCATAGGGAATTCAATGTTCCCCATAGACATATTGCATTATTTCTCTCAGCTTAACTCACCGAGGTGATCAACATATGACAAACACAGTGACTTCAGCTGACATGTCCACTCACACCCCGCAGGCTGTATTTGGAAACAGCTTAAAACTTAGACTTCCTTACTGCTTCGAAGAACACTGATACGCGTCAAAAGGAGACAAATGACTGTTTTTGGTGTGATGAAATACCAAGACCACAAAGCGTAAATTACTGCGTAAGTGACCAAGCCGAGACCAGAGAAGGACGCGCCTCAGGGTGTGCTGGTTTCGTGCCGGAACGGCTCCTCAGTCATCCGTACACGCCTGTTTGCTCCTCACCAAATGGCGAGACATCCCGCTTAAACTTTATCAGCAGCGATGTGGAGACCTAGTGAGCAAAGGCTGAAGCCAAACGCAGTTGCACAACAGGACACAACAAGGGGCCTGGTTTGCCCACAGAAACAGGTATTTCCGATGGCTAAAGTAGACCTTTGGACCACTTACGCGACTGGTGTTTTACCGAGGAAATCAATAAAAGTATCCAAATAAAGTCATCCCGGCAGAATATCCCCGGATTAATCACAAACATGGAGGTAGCAGTTTATGAGAATCACGGCAGGAAAGTTCAAGGCGGCTCACCCCGCCCCCTTTCTGATCAACAGCCGCTGTCCGCTTTACCGCCCATCTTCGGCCTTATGAAACTAGATCAGTCCGTCTTAAAAACATGCATCATGTCTTTATGATAATGGAAAGATCACAGCCGGCAGGGACAGTAACCCCTAACCGGGGGTCAGCCCGAAGATCTGCCGGGGGGGGGGAGCTGGCGGGAGAAATAACGTTCAGTCGCCGAAAGACCGACGGGGACTACCGCGACCAGGCGGATCCACATCAGAGCCGCCACATTGGCAGATAACGCGCCGTCCATTACAAACAACAGCCACGTAAATACGCTTTCAGACTGTTAGCGGACAGGCATTCTGTCTACCCACAGCGAGGGACAAACGAACTACTGGTTACAAAGAAAGTTTATTCAGATATGTTGTTAATTTCGTGTAAAACCACTCAGCTAGTAAGTTACTGCAGATACACTCATTACCGGGTGGTGTAGCCGTTAAGTTGCACCATGAGCTCGGCCGTTTCTCGCTCACCTGTACCGGACTGCCGGCTGTTGCTGATGCTGTTTATGATATAATGTGACACCTTGGAGTTCTCCGACACAGACAGCACGTAGTCGCCGGGGATGGTAATGGAGTCCCTGACCAGAAACACGCCGTGCCTCTGGCCGTGCAGCAGGTTTACCGCCTCCTGTCGGCTCAGCCGGCCCCAGTACCAGCTCTCACGGTCCTCGGCGTCAAAATTGCCGGCCATTGCTGACACCCCAAGCGCCTCTTCGCCTCTTCGGCTGCGCGACCAGTATTCAACTCATACAAAAAACTTTCGCCCCTGCCTGGGAACACGTTAAGAAAATCCACGACACCCGCGTAAGCCTTTTATATATTTTTGGCCCGGCCAAAGAAAAGAAAAGACCGAGCACAATCAAGGGCTGCTCCTCTTTGGCGACACGGGATATCGGCACCTCGACGGTCCTACAGGCTCAGTGATTGTTTCGCTGTAATTCTGAATCAAATCTCTGAACTTGTAGCAACTAACTTCAAAAAACTGAAATGGCGAACCTGAGAGGAAAATTGACCTCATCAACCGGATGTGATGTTTTTTGAGAATTTTTTTCTTGGGATGTGGCTGGGGTGGAGGGGTGTTGTGGCAATCCGGAAGTATATCATTCTGGGAGGCATGGGTAGCCATGTTGATGAGGTCGCTAATTGGCTCATATTGATGGGAAGACGTTCCTAATCTTATTAGACTGACCAATAAATTCGTGTTTAATCTAAATGTATTTGACACTGACAGTCATACTATTCTTGTTATATGCGTATACTTAATATTATAGAATAAATGTTAACACACATCAAATTCCATCTAAATCTTAAAAAATAAAAACTGTCGGTGAAAGTTTTCATCAGCTGAGTCAGATCGATACCGAAGCACGATATTCCGCATTTTACATTGATTTATACCGCTCACAAAGTACAGATACCCACATCATGTTGGTGTATTATTAGATTCTGTACATAAACTATTAAACTGTATAAGTAAATTGATTATTTGCAACAACCCACCTTCACATCATTATTATCCCACTCCCAACCGCTTACCCAGTACAGGGTCGCGCGGCTCTGGAGCCCATCCCAGGAAGCACAGGGCACCCTGGACGGGATGCCACTCCATCGCAATTTCACGGATACAACCACACACGTTCCGCTCCAAATGGACTGCTGGATGGACAACCATACACCATGGGCAATTTAGAAACCCCTAATTAGACTCACTGCATCTATTTAGACTGCGAGAGGAAATCGAAGTGTCCGGAGGAAACCCACACGACACAGAAAAAGCATGCAAACTCCACGTAAATACATGCACACACGCAAAGTGGAATCATCTATCAACCCCAACCAGAGAGTTATCGCAGTGTCGCCCATTTCTATATACAATTTGCGATAAATTAATGTTATGTGTAAAATACCACCAGGTGGCAGTAAAATGTAGACTACCAGAGTAACAGCGCGTAATTCTCATCCACTCATCCACTCGTTCGTCCATCATCTAACTACTTATCCTGGTCAGCCTCGCGCTCTATGGCGGTGGGATGGGGTGTCTGGAGTCTGGTCTGGGCCGAATGGTGTAGGCTGAGGGGGTGAGGAAAACAACAGAATTCCAGTCTTATTTAACAACAATTTTATTTTAATAATAACAATAAAACAATTTTCGCCATTGCCTGGGAACACATTCAGAAAATCTACGACACCTGCGCAAGAATTTATATATATTTGGCCCTTTTAATACATCAACATGATAATTTTATTTACATCCATCCATTATATACATAATACAATTTATATACATTATAAATTGTACATATATATACAAACAGCATAAATACATATAGATGTCGGGGTATATAGAACTATATATATTCAATGACACCTGCATAACACAGCACATATTCCCCGTGATTTGGTCTACATGTGATTTGGTCTACATGTGATTTGGTCTACATGTGATTTGCTTGTGTGTACAACTAAGTGAAATAATGCAGTGTGCAGTGACTGTGCTGACGGTGACCAGGATAATTGACTGAAAGATGAATGGAAGTTTGGATGGATGGATGGATGGACAAATGTATGTCCTATTTTCTATCAAAAGCTTTCAGATGTTTTAAGTACAAAGTAATCTAATTTCAAATGCTACATGTGAAAAAAAAATCTTTTGCAAACTTTAGCATCTTTCAGCAGATAGTACACAGTATACAGATTTAAACATCCTACAAATATCATTTACAATTCCAAGAAGGAGTCCTGACGACAGAGCTGAAATGTGAGCTGAAAATGCCCAATTAGGAAAGGCGGAGAGACAGAGAGCGATGCTTGAAGGGTAAGGACACCTGTAGGTGGAGGTTTTCAGTCTGGCGTCTGTACATAGCGGCCCAAATGAGACCTGCCAGTACACTCTCCCTACATACCGAGGAGGCGTAAATCGGGACAGGTAGTCTCCGGCAACTTCGTTTCACTTTTAAAAGTCATCGACAGAGGAACTGCAGCTTTCAGGTGCACCAGCTAGACCCACCTTCATGAAAAACCATCCACTCATTATCCCAGGTGGAGGAAAAAATCTTCCCTTGTTTCCACAGCGACAGTCTCTCTCGGTAACAGCTTCCCTCTTCTGGCATCTTCCCTGACCCTGACAAAATGGATGCCTCCCTTGACGTACGATTTGCGTAGTGCCGGTTCCCTGCCTACCATCATGAAAATCTATTACTAACTGATCTGTGGAATTGTAATTAACCGGATAAGCTTACAGGAAGCATGAATGTCACCAAAGAGCAAAGATTAATGATTTTGCTCAGATGCTAAGTGAAGATTACAAAGCCATGTGAAATGAGAGCCAGTTAATTGATACTCGATACTGATTTACTGGGCTTGCCTCAGTTTTGGTATCACCTGCACAGTACTGGTGGCTCTACTCCCTCTATCCGGCATGTGACTGGAGGGTGGGGCCTCTGTGACCTTTGACCCAGGAACATGAGCTTCAGTTTTTAAGAGGGAAAATGGATGACTGAAGACAGGCTGAGATTCTGAAGGCTTGGTTTCTTGAAACAAATTTACAGCAGTATTTCTATAATCTTTATTTTGATCTCAACGCTTGACATCCATTGGCCCACTTTAGCAGGTATAGGGCAAATGGATGAATGATGTGCTTCAAAGGTCTAACCACGCAGGTGTTTAACCAGCTCAATATTCTCTGATTGTCCCTTTAAAGCAAACTCTGGCCTCATGCTGGTGCTGAATTAACAAACCTACTGCAAGTTGAATAAAACATTAAATAAAATTTTAAAAAGTGAACCTCCAGTCACGTGTCTTTTAGCGAAAGAGGGAATGAAATAAAATTGGTAGATTATTTTATTTGCTTATCATGGCTAATCATGCATTTCCATTAGTTATCTTTTGCAAAACACTGATTCTGGGGGAAATAAAAGTTTTTTCATGATGAGCCCGAATAGGAATTATACAAACATCACATATAAAAATACATAAATTACTGTCAGGCATATTGCAAATTGCTTGTAAAGATGCACTATATTAACAGCAAGTCTAATGCAATTTATGATTCCATCTCATTTTAATGATTTTTTTAAAATAGCATAACAGCAAGAAATTTGTTTTCTGAATTACCAGCAGAGCTTTATTGTTACATGAATTTCCTACACGCAGCACATTCCCTGCAGCAGACTGGAAAACACCACAGTATACAGCGCAGAGAGCGAAACAAGGCCTGAATTAAACCTGGGATTCTCACACTTCTGTTTCTTTGCATAAGTCACATGTTTGTTGTTTGATATTTCATCCTATTCACAAAACATATTTATGCACATTATTCAGATAACATATTTTTCCTGTTGGAGGAAGTAGCTGGACGAAAACTGTTCTCAGCAAGCAGAACCAGGTCAGCATGTGGATGGCCCAGTCCATACGCCTGGCCGGGCTCCTCTCTGATTGTCTTTTTCCCCCGAACACCTCTTTATCATTATTTACTTCTTCTTTTCTCTCTCTTCTTTTTCATGCTCAGCTGGCAGGAGACCCATGGGGATTGGCTGCTCCCTGCACCAGTGGGGACACCGGGGGTTCGAGAAGCCAAGGTGGGGGAAGATTTTGAGCTGATTTTCTGAATTACTTTCATACAACGGCATATTCAAGGCTGATGGGCCTGTAAGAGCAGATAGGGATGTCTGGGATCAGGGGTGCGAGCTGAAGTGGACAGACAGGCACAGTGGTGGGCGGGGCCAGAACTGCATTCCTGTTAAGATGTGAGGCAGATGGCCTGCAAGGAGCCCTTAAAAGGGACAGGATGTAAAGGCATTTATCAAAAACATCAAAGAAAAGCATGTTTGCTAAGCAATGATTGGCTTATGCACCAGAGAACACACACAGTTAAAATGATATCATCTAATACACATATCATCTGCATTAATAATGCATTAAATAGCTAAACAAACAAACAAACAAAAAAAAGAGAAAAGAGTGAAATCTGCAATGGACACCTGTATAACTCTCACCAATTTAGAAATCATCATGGATCTCTACAAACGTGGATAGAATACAGCCTTAAGACAATAAAACATAAATTATCTTATCAAAAAATACTTAGTGTACTATAAAATATTTTGAAAAACAATCAAATGTTACTGGATACATGTAATGTCTAATATATAAATTACCTGCCAAATTATTTTTCAGATTTTGTGATTCATATCTGAACAAATAGAGCTGCTCTAAGATGGAGAAAAAAACAAATCACCATGATATCCTTCCCCATTCGCCTCCCCAGCACAAACCTCCAGATCAATGCCCTGTATAGTGTGATGATGTCACTTCCTGATCCTCTGGCTCCGCCCCTGCCGCCTCCTCCCCCCGGCACTTTGGCACATTCTCGTGCCGCTCGGTGTCATGGCTGACACACGCCCACAATGAGAGCTGTGTCGCACTACGGCTGCAGGGCTCCTCCCACCCACCGAAAGTGCCCGGCACACACAGCAGGAATGCGCTGAAGATCTAGGCCATGCGACGGCCCCTCGCAGGACATGCACGGCTGCAGATGGAAGAGAGCAGCTCCTCCACTTGTTAACTGACATATGAGACGTTTCTTAGTATATATTACACAAGTGTCAGGTTGAAATAATGCTACAGACAGTAATAATGATCGTAAGCAGATCTTGTCTGATGTCCTCTCATCATCTCCTCCGGACGTCACTCGGAGATGACGGAAAAGTCTCCTTTCTCTTTCTCTTTGGTTTCCTTTTCATGCGTTTCTGACAGAGCACTGGAGGGACAAAAAACAAGAACAAGAACTATTCTCCGCAGCATTTTCATGTTTGGTTGCTGCTATGGCCAATCAGCTGGTTCTCCACCTCTGCTTTCATTAGCTCAGCAGGTTCAAAAGACTGCTGCGATTGGCTGGAGCAGGAAAGCCGAGACGAGAAGCTCTGGCTGTCTTCTTCTGCTTCGGCTTTGGTTGCTCTCTGTATGCCCCTCCTCTGCCACTTGGAGGACTCCCCCCGCCTCTCCAACATCCACATGCTGTCCTCCATCTCGTCCTCCATCTCATCCTCCCCTCCTTGCACCTCCCGGTCGAAATCCAGCAGTTCCTCCAGCATCTCCTCTATCTCCGTCTCGCCGCCCATCTCACCCTCCACCTCAGAGCGGAGCTCTCCTGTGCTCTCTGTCCTGGTGGTGTCGTCTCCCTCCTGGTCCCCGTCGGCCCGGCTCTCAGGCTCGCTAGCCTGGCTCTCCCCAAACTCCAGGATAGTGGGCAGGTTGCCCTGCTTGGGGCAGCGCTTGCGAAGGCTCACCAGGAAGGGCTGCGGCAGGCAGAAGATGTCCACGTTGTTGCCCAGGTCGATCCAGGTGACACTGGGGAAGCTGCCCGGGTCTTTGAGGGCGTCAGTGAGCTCACGCAGCACGGCGCGTGTCAGCCGGTTGCCGTTGAGCGCCAGCGTCTCCAGGCGTGGCAGGGCTGCCAGGCCGGGCAGCAGGAGCAGGAAGGCGTCGTCCGTGAGCTCGGTGAAACCCAGCTCCAAGCTGCGCAGCCGAGCCGCGTGCCGTTGCAGATAGGCGCAAAGCCTCTCCATGTCCCGTGCAGTGAGGGGGATCCCTGACAGATCCAGGGTGTCACCAGCAGGGGGCACTGACAGCACCGCCTTCAGGCTGGGCGGAGACAGGGAAAGGGCTCTCAGACGTGTCATTTCTGCAGTCAAAGCCTAACCAATAACCAGAGGCGCTGCTTCCCTAATTTGCCTGAAAGGGAGTCATATACCTGTCAGTAAGTGAAGTGGAGCAAGCGTCCAGGAAATGGGTAATACACAGTCAGGACGTAAATACACAGTGAGGGGGAACAGAATGAAGGTGGGGGAGACAAAATGCAGCAGTTAGACGCAGAGACTGAGGCTTTTTATGTTTTGATATGCCGGAAGGAGGACGATGGACTGTCACGACAGAAACAGGCCTGACTCGCAGATTCGTGCAAAGCTCCAGTTGGAGAGACCCAAACTGCTTTCCGCTTTGCTCCACTGATGCTCCTTCCAGAGGCTGCCTTCCCCACACCCCCCCCCCCCCCCCCACCACAAAGTTCCAAAACTGATTTCAGCATTTCTGCTGTCTGTGATTCAGACTGTCTGTGATTCATTTTATTACTATTAAATAATGTGTCAATATTCAAGATGGAAAGTGTCCAGACTGTGGCAGCAGTGTGAATTACTGTAACGGCTCCATTCTCCTGACTGTCCCACCTAAACCAGTATCCTGGCACAATGAAGCAGGAAATACATTTTAAGAGGAGACCAAATGGAATGTGACACAGTCACCATTCATTCTGGCTGCTGAATCAGATTACACTCAGTTCCAGGGCCAGCACACTCCGGCTGCGCTGACACCTTCCGTCCAAACACCCCCACACTTCACAGACTCCCTCTGTAAAAACACAGTCACACTGCACATACTCTCTCCATCCAAACACCCCCACACTTCACAGACTCCCTCTGTAAAAACACAGTCACACTGCACATACTCTCTCCTTCCAAACACCCCCACACTTCACAGAGTCCCTCTGTAAAAACACAGTCACACTGCACATACTCTCTCCATCCAAACACCCCCACACTTCACAGATTCCCTCTGTCAAAACACAGTCACACTGCACATACTCTCTCCATCCAAACACACCCACACTGTGCAGACCCTCCTCCATCCAAACACACCTACACTGCGCAGACCCCCTCTGTGCAAACACACCATGACGGCGCAGATCCCCTCCGTCCAAAAACACCTACACTGTACAGACCTCCTCCGTCCAAACACACCCCAACTGTGCAGACCCTCTCCATCCATACAAATCTATAGTGCATAGACTCCTTCCATCCAAACACACCCACACAGTGCAGACCCCCTCCGTCCAAACACACCTACACTGCGCAGATCCCCTCCGTCCAAACACACAGTGACTGTGCAGACCACCTCCATCCAAACACACCCCAACTGTACAGACCCCCTCCATCCAAACACACATACAGTGTGCAGACTCCTTCTGTCCAAAAACACACACACTGTGCAGACCCCCTCCATACAAACACACACATACAGTGTGCAGACCCCCTCTGTCCAAACACACCAACAGTGCGCAGATCCCCTCTGTCCAAACATATTCACACTGCACAGACCCCTTCTGTCCAAACAAACCGACACTGCGCAGACTACCTCCATCCAAACACACCCACACTGCACCAAGGCCCAATATAATATATGTTCACTGCGCTCTCCAGCCATGATCCTGCAGCTTCTGAGAGCCTGGCCAGCACAAACACTGTACTTTTACAGGCTGTGACAAGAAGGGCCAGATGTTAAAAATGGAAGTTACATACACACTGGTAATTCTCCCCAGACAAAACCAGGGATGTTGTACAGATTAAAAAAGTAGACAGTTAAAGAGGTGGATCCTGAATGTATCTGTGAGGCGGGGGGGGGGGGGGGGGGGGCTCCATAAATCCCACAGCAACAGTGAGCTGGTGCTGTTGATCACAGCAGCACCCCAGCAAGTTCTGGTGCTGATCCTCCTCTCATGTGATGACTCACTGGCATGTGAGCTCTGTCTCTTCAGTTTTCTTTTTTAGACACTGGGCCTCACTTTGGTTATGTCACTAGAATAAAATCAGAAGAAGTCGCTAATTTCTGGATCTGCATGTTTAAGACGAAGCAGCGGGAGATTCAGTCGTGTGTTGGCTTTGAATTTGGGGAGGAACATGATGTGCTCTGGCATTACAGCCCTCAGCACCCCTGTCACGTGCTCTGTCACTGATGTTACAGCCCTCAGCACCCCTGTCACTGGCATTACAGCCCTCAGCACCCCTGTCACGTGCTCTGTCACTGATGTTACAGCCCTCAGCACCCCTGTCACTGGCGTTACAGCCCTCAGCACCCCTGTCACGGGCATTACAGCCCTCAGCACCCCTGTCACGGGCGTTACTGCCCTCAGCACCCCTGTCACTGGCATTACAGCCCTCAGCACCCCTGTCACTGGCATTACAGCCCTCAGCACCCCTGTCACTGGCATTACAGCCCTCAGCACCCCTGTCACTGACGTTACAGCCCTCAGCACCCCTGTCACTGGCATTACAGCCCTCAGCACCCCTGTCACTGGCATTACAGCCCTCAGCACCCCTGTCACTGACATTACAGCCCTCAGCACCCCTGTCACGGGCGTTACTGCCCTCAGCACCCCTGTCACTGACATTACAGCCCTCAGCACCCCTGTCACTGGCATTACAGCCCTCAGCACCCCTGTCACTGGCATTACAGCCCTCAGCACCCCTGTCACTGGCATTACAGCCCTCAGCACCCCTGTCACTGATGTTACAGCCCTCAGCACCCCTGTCACTGGCATTACAGCCCTCAGCACCCCTGTCACTGATGTTACAGCCCTCAGCACCCCTGTCACTGGCGTTACAGCCCTCAGCACCCCTGTCACGGGCGTTACTGCCCTCAGCACCCCTGTCACTGACGTTACAGCCCTCAGCACCCCTGTCACTGATGTTACAGCCCTCAGCACCCCTGTCACGGGCGTTACAGCCCTCAGCACCCCTGTCACTGATGTTACAGCCCTCAGCACCCCTGTCACGGGCGTTACTGCCCTCAGCACCCCTGTCACGTGCTCTGGCGTTACAGCCCACTGCACCTCTGTCACGTGCTCCAGAGTAACAACCCTCAGCACCCCTGTCACTGGCATTACAGCCCTCAGTACTCCAGTCATGTAGTTAGGAGTACAGCTGTCACTGCAGCATTTAGAAAACCACATTCCTGGTACTTCCCCAGAGGAAAGGCCACGCCCCTGTGTAAGGTTTACCCCTGTGCCTCCCAACAGGGAGGGTCTTCAAGCATCCCCTTGTCACCTTCACTAAATTTCCCACATCTGTGCATCTGTGTACCTAATGTGTCTCTACTCCTTTTTCTGGAGACCAGTCATCTCCAGCTTGGGGGGGATGTCCATCGATAGATGGGGGGTGGCACTGATGGGAGAAGCCACTCAAGCTAATGACAGCCCTGCTCTAGTGGACAAGGAGAAAGTTAATGGTATTAAGGAACGGTGTTGAAGTGATTTAAATTGTATTTGACTAATCGTTATCAATATGTTCAAGTGTCATATAATTGTACTCCGTTGTCTATGTGACCAGTCACATATGGAGTGCCACAGGGATCCATGCTTGGTCCGCTATTGTTTTCTCTCTACATACTCTCTACATAATGTTAACTCCTATGCCGACGACACCCAAATATACCGTGCCGCCCATGTTCCCAAACGGAGCCCCGCCCCATCCACTTGCACACTTACTTCTTTGATTTTGTTTCGAGCAATCAGTCAAAGCTCCCAGCAGACCTTGCAAAGGGCGGACAGTGGCAATGGTTCAGAATCATTTTTTAATTACACATGCAGATGAGTTTGTGCCTGATGGTGAGATAGCAAAGCAATAGAGGGAGCGGCTTTGAGGATCGGAACTGCTCAATCCTGTGGCTCTTCTCTCCATAACAGACCTTGAATATCTCAGTAAACATGTAAGTGCTTAAATCGGAATTCTTTTCATAATGCAGATTGCATTAAATAAAGGCCTTTGGTTGGCAAAGTGTGACATTTTGTCCCTACAGGCATCTCATGAGCAGAAAGTGAACAGGAGGAGGGGGAGGGACACAATTAAGGAGGACTTCAATTAAAAATATACAGTGGAATAAAGTGTATTAAAGAAAACAGGAACCAGATTTGAATAAATAAATGAAAAAGGTAGTGCTCAGAAAGAGATGGAAAGATGGAAAGGATGAAAGGAGAGAGACAGAGGGGTGTGGCTGGCTGGGGTACATGTGTCAGGGGTGTAAGTCACAGCCTGCTTTGGATCTCCTCCCCCAGCAGTCAGACCTGCACACTCACACCTGCCCGCACCTTCCATGGTATCCATGCCCGCTCTCCTGCCCACCCACCTGCCCGTCTATCCACCCACCTGCCTGCCCGCCTGTTCATCCACCCGCCCACCTGCCAGTCTGTCCGCCCACCTGCTTGTCCACCCTAAACTCGCCCACCTGCCCGTCTATCCACCCACCTGCCCGCCCACCCACCTGCCCACCTGCCTGCCCACCAGCCCGCCCACCCACCTGCCTGCCTACCTGCCTGCCCACCTTAAACTCGCCCACCTGCCCGTCTATCCACCCACCTGCCTGCCCTCCTGTTCATCCACCCGCCCACCTGCCAGTCTGCCTGCCCACCTGCCTGCCCACCTGCCTGCCCACCCTAAACTCGCCCACAAGCCCATCTATCCATCCACCTGCCCACCCACCTGCCTGCCCGCCTGTTCACCCACCCATCCACCTGCCTGTCTGTCCACCCACTTGCCTCTCACACAAAGCCAGTTTCAGCCAGTTGGGGGCGCTGCACTCAGAAGATGCTGCTCTCTGAACTCCTGAGCTCGATGCTTTAATAATAGACCCTGCCATGACTCACAGTTCAATTCATTCAGCTTTTTTGAGGACAAGTGGGTTTTTCCACCCATTTTCTCCTCCGATTTGCCCTTTTCAGCTCGATTACGTCATTGCTGCCCCCCCTGCTGGGCTTCCTATCATCAGCGTCCCCCATGCCTGCGCTTGCTGGGGGTCATTGCTGCAAACAGACATGGTGACTCACTCTCCCCGCTACATGTGGCCCTGCTCAATCCCTCCCACTGTCTCCTGCAGAAACACTGGTCACAGAAATCCCAAACCCAGGGATAAGAGACACTTGGGGTGGGGTAACTGTCCATAGGGCAGGGCCAAAGGGGGCGGGGCCACTGGCCATAGGACTCCTCCTCCTCCTCCTCCTCCTCACCAGGCCTGGGGCTTCCTCTTGAGCAGGCCCCGCCGTCGCCACTGCGAGTGAGGGCTGAGGTGGTAGGTCAGCTGCCGGCACACCTTCTCCATGGAGGTCAGGGCGTCCCCCTCCTGCGGCAGTGGCAGACACAGAGGACCATTCAGCCAACTTCGCTCACCAGGTCTTTCATAGGAAGTGCAATCTGTGCTGCTGTTTTTGTGTAAAGTCTTAGAAGACAAGTTCAACATCAGGCCCTGTAGCATGAACCCAGGAAAATAATGAGTGCTGTCTGTTCAAGACCTCTCCAGTCCAGAATGAGCTCCATTCCAAATTCAAAAAACACGCCCCCACCTCGTTACTCTGCCCTTGGTTTTCAGCTAATGAGTCATTAAGGCATTCTCTCAGCCACCAGTGGGGAATACAGAGCTACCCCCCCCATCCTATAGAGGGCTGAGTCAGAGGTTCTGGTGTGCGGGAGCTGAAGGGGGAGGGGGGTAATAATTGTGAAAATGCCACAGTCTTCTTAACCAGAACAGGCTCATAACCCAGCAAGATGTACAGGTGAGAACTGACTGGCTAACAGAACATAGTGGCAGGGATACTGAGATCCTTGTGTGTGTGTGCGTGTGTGTCTCTGTCTGTCTGTCTGTCTGTGTGTTTCTCTGTCTGTCTGTGTCTGTGTATGTCTCTGTCTGTCTGTCTCTGTCTATCTCTGTGTGTGTGTGTGTCTTTGTGTGTCTCTGTGTGTCTGTCTATGTGTGTGTGTGTGTCTGTCTGTGTGTCTCTGTCTGTCTGTCTGTCTGTCTGTGTGTCTCTGTCTGTCTGGGGGGTTACATCCCTGCTCTTCCTCCTGATCCTCTTATTACATTATTACATCCCACCATCTCCCACATTCAAATTGCTTATTTCAGTTTGTCATTTATAATCCATCCACTGGCCCTTTTCTCCATCTTTCCTGGCCAGAAATAATAAAGTTGATTTTAATTAAGTGTGGTTTTCAGGGGGATTTGGGAGATGCTGTATACCAGGGCTCTGGGCTCCGTATATTTACGCCCGCGACTCGGGGTCACTTTGGAGATCGTCCCAGACAGATGCAAGAACTGAATCCCGATTTGCCACGTTATGCCTGTCTCTCCAACCCTCATATCACATTACCATCCTAAGCCCTGACCTTTACTCAAAGAATTAGCGCTGAATTGATCTGTTTGATATCTCTGTTCAACCATAGCAGCCATGTCCATTTACAAATACTTCTCAAACTAATCAATTTCAAAAGAGCAAACACACATTTCTGTGCCACCTTTGCAGGTGCAGGTATGGCAAGGGAGCAGATTTAAAGTGTCCTCTGTGTCCTGACAGGCTTATAGGATTATTATAAGCAACCTCCACTAGAGGGCGACCACCCACACCTCAGCGGATCAGGTCCTGGCATCCGTCAGTTCTGCCTCAGTCCGGCCTGCCCTGGCTCTCCCTAACGCCTGTGCCCACGCGGCCACTCACCGTCTTGGGGCAGTGGATGTAGCGGGCCAGGCTGATGATGAGGTCGTGGGTGATCGGGTCCACCAGGTTGCGGAAGCTGGCGTAGCGGTACAGCACGTCGTCCAGGGATGTGGACTCCATGCCCAGGTCCTGTGGGGTGGGGCGGCGGAGACGAGCGGGAACATGAGTCACCTCTCCATGACAACAGGTCACATGTCGACACATCAGAGCACAGAGCCCACGGACAAACTGGGGACCAGACTGTGTTTGTCAGACTACAAAAGCAAGCAGATCATAGAAATTCACAGAAACACAGGTAACACAGAAACACAGGTAACACAGAAACACAGGTAACACAGAAACACAGGTAACACAGGTAACACAGGTAACACAGAAACACAGGTAACACAGGTAACACAGAAACACAGGTAACACAGGTAACACAGAAACACAGGTAACACAGAAACACAGGTAACACAGAAACACAGGTAACACAGAAACACAGGTAACACAGAAACACAGGTAACACAGAAACACAGGTAACACAGGTAACACAGGTAACACAGAAACACAGGTAACACAGAAACACAGGTAACACAGAAACACAGGTAACACAGAAACACAGGTAACACCATGCACTTATATATTCAATTCCTATACTTCCATCTTCCACATCCACTTATCCTGACACCCCTGGAGCAGTTTTTATGGTTAAGGGCCTAGTTCAGGGGCCCAACAGTGATATGACCAGTCTGCCAGTCATGGGATCTTAATCTGTGACCTTCCGAACACAGAGTCCTAACCTGCAGTATTACATACCGCCTCAGTTTGAACCCACAACCTGGAGGATACAAGCACAGATCCCTGATTCCTAGAGGACACGCATTTATTTCACCAATTAATCTACCTGGAAAAATATGACTATCCAGTGTCACCAGACAAGGAACTTTTTACATTAATTCTGATTTGTTTTGGGAACTGAATGTGACATCGTTGTATTAATGTCTTTTTTATGATGTGTAGGTTAGGGGTCAATGCCCAGAAGGTCATGGATTCAAGTCCTGTGGCCAGCAGAGTAATGGCTGAACTAGAGGGACCATCTGAGCTGCTCTCTTAACCCCAGGGACCGTCTGAGCTGCTCTCTTAACCCCAGGGACCGTCTGAGCTGCTCTCTGTTCTTCAATTTATTTAGTGTCTGCTAAATAAATAAAGCTAAATATGCAGAATTGATATATTTCTATTACTCAGCCTACAATCTGTCATTGTCTTCCTGTCTTCCTTCTGCTGCTCTGCTGCCAGTTCATTCAGGCGCTGCTCTTTGCTGCTCTTTGCCTTGCAGTCCCAGAATGGCTTTCCTGCCCAGGATGACTAGCTTTCCAAGGCAATATCCATAAGTCCGCAGAAATGAATACAATTTGATTAATTACAGGCATGATCTAAAGCTACCCACGTGCTTCCAGTCTTCGGGAGGGGGTGAGTATTCTATTCATTTAAATACATTTCCAGCTTTTCTCTAACCTGCCTGAGCCAGCGAAAGCGCTTTTCGCACAGAGTAATTCCTCAGATGCTGGTAATCACTCAGTCTAAGGATGCTGTGTTACTCCTGCTGACTGCTTCCTTGCTCAAACTTCACTCTAAAAAATGTTTTTAAGAAATACTTTTAAAAAAATACTAAACAAACATGCCTGCAAGATCTGCTTCAGCAGTGGTGATGATGTAGCTCTCATATGCCACATGCTGTCTGACTTCAGGTTTCTGAGTAACATAAATGCATCTTGTTTTGAGCATTTTATTCTGTACTCCGCCATACTATAAAAATGAGGTTTAAGTGGGATCAGCACATAACAGCAGGGATCCTACTGGCAGGGAAAATAAACGATGCTTTATTTGCAGAAGCACACTGGAGCGCTTCTCTTTGCAGAGCCCATCTTATTTACCTTTGGGACAGGCAGATATATAGCGTGGAGTCTGACCATGGGCTCCGCCATTTATCTGGCACCCCAAGTGTATTTTGGATGTTAAGGGCCCTGCTTTAGGGCCCAACAGTGATGCAACTATTCTGCCAAGTATGGGGTTCAACCCGGTAACCTTCTGAGCACAGACACTCAGGCTTAACACTGAGCCACAGAAAGGGGACCCTGTCCGCCCCAGACCCATAACTGGCACTAATGGTATTTAAAATATTTGTACAACTAAACAAGCTGATGTAGTTTAATGGCTCCTCTGCGAGCGAAACTCTGTTATGATTTCAAATGTGGGGAAGCACAGAGGCCACACACTGATTATAGACAGCAAACTCTTCATCACGGGTGAATTCACCTCATTCACTGCATTAAGTGAAAACTCACACAGTGACAATGACTCACAGCTGTTGGGCCACAATGCCAAGCCGGGCATTTTGAAGTGACTGGAAGAACTGCGTGGAAATGCAGACGATCTCCTCTCCACGCTAACATACAAGATGTACGATGGAAACCTTTGAGATGACATCAAAGCAGGCAGGGTCTCTCACCCTTCAACTACCACCATGCTAACAAAGAGCTGCCAGATTGCATGTGCCACACGTGTGTGTGTGTGTGTGTGTGTGTGTGTGCATGCGCGCAGCAATGAGCAAATAAGCTCTCCTTCCTGTGAAAGCTAAACTTCCATTAGCGTGTGTGTTATCTGCAGAACAAAAATTTGGATTAGTCAGGGAAATGGTCCAATGAGAGAGGCAGGGGGGAAAGGACAGCGAGAGAAGGGCAGGTAGGGGAGACGGGGAATGAGAATGATTTGATCATTTGAGGCCAGTCAGGTATTAAATATGAATTAGTGAGAGACGGATATACAGATTCTCTCCTTTCTGAGGGGAGTATTAGGTGGAGCGAGAGAGGGGTTACATTAATGAGTAAGGGGCTCATGGCATCTCTTTCAGCACCCATCTGTATCAAGACCTTCAGGGTCAATAGTCCATGCAAGGGATCTCTTCATCTGAGCCGACAAGCAGCATAGTGATGATGGATGTGAGAGTGTAAGTGGCCGACCGCCTGGCCGCCTGCCGCAAAGGGCCTGGCAGTAAACCAGCGCGCACCACTGAAGCTAAACTCCTCCAGGAAAACATCATTTGTCTGCATGTAAATCTTTTGCGTTAATATGCCACTTAACCGATAGAATGTAAACCAACAGCCAGTGGGCCCCGCCCCTTTCCATGGTTTCCCGGCAGCGGAACTGAACCTGGCCTCAGTTCCACCTTCTATCCCGCCGAACGGCGAGACCCTGAGGGATGGACAGCCGGCCCAGGGTGACGCCGACGCTGTCACCCCACACGCAGCAACACACCTCCCTCCCAGTTCGAAATGCCCTTTCTATGGTGTTACGTGTTCAATGCATCTTTCGAGAACATCAGACCAATATTTTAAGATCTTTTTTTCTCCATTCCTTTGCTTTTGAAATGCTAATCCTCTTTCTCGCAATGCCCTAGAGATTCATAAACCCAGGCAGTGGTCAGCAGGATGACAAAATGAGCCGCATTTCCTGAGCGCTGCCTCCCCCCCCCCAGAGGCCCTGCTCCCCCGGCGCTTCCGCCCAGCTGTGAGCTGCTAGCTGCTGAATCCGGCATCGCAGGCATCACCTGACGGCCTCGTCAGCAGCACCTGACCGCTGACTCTCCCTCATAAGACGCCTTTTTTCAGCATAATCTGCATGTTATTCTAAATTAAACTGATTTTTATTTTAATCATTAATTAAACAAGCATCAAAGGTCACTGGCGAAACTGGCTGAAACACCACCCCCCCACTCCTCTATGAGCTGCCTGCTCCCCCCAGTATCTCTGAGGTCTGAAAGCAAAGCACTGACACGTGTGTGTGTGTCTGTCTGTCTGTGCGAGTGTCTATATGTCTGTGTGTGTCTGTGTATGTGTATTTGTGTGTGTGTGTGTGTATATATGTGTCTGTGTGCATTTGTGTGCTTGTGTATGTGTGTATACATGTGTGTGTCTGTGCCTTTGTGTGTGTGTATGTATGAGTTTATGTGCGTGTCTGTGTGTGTGTGTCTGTGTGTGTATGTATGTGTCTGTGTGTATATTTGTGTGTTTGTGTATGTGTGTGTGTGTTTGTGTGTGTGGGGGGGGGGGGGCTGGCTGTATTTTGATGGACATTTATCTCAGCCTCCCTTCAGCCTTCCCCCCCCCCCCCCCCCCACAATCCTGCTCCCCACCCATGTGACTTCACCACCACACCATATATCATCCTGCCTGAGACAGCTGCATCAGCAGCAGAGGTGATCTCTGCCCCCCCACCCCCCAGCAGCTCCAACAGTTAGGAGAGGGGGAAAAAAATCCAGTTAGACAAAAACAGTGTGTGGAAGGATCCAGGATCCCTCCCCGACCCTCTGTCAGGGGCCACGCTCCGTAGACCCTCTGTCGGGGGCCACGCTCCGTAGACCCTCTGCCGGGGGCCACGCAGGGGCCACGCTCCGTAGACCCTCTGTCGGGGGCCACGCTCCGAAGACCCTCTGTCGGGGGCCACGCTCCGTGGACCCTCTGCCGGGGGCCACGCTCCGAAGACCCTCTGCCGGGGGCCACGCTCAGTTGACCCTGTCGGGGGCCACGCTCCGTAGACCCTCTGCCGGGGGCCACGCTCCTAAGACCCTCTGTCGGGGGCCACGCTCCGTAGACCCTCTGCCGGGGGCCACGCTCCTAAGACCCTCTGTCGGGGGCCACGCTCCGTAGACCCTCTGTCGGGGGCCACGCTCCTAAGACCCTCTGCCGGGGGCCACGCTCCGTAGACCCTCTGCCGGGGGCCACGCTCCGTAGACCCTCTGCCGGGGGCCACGCTCCGAAGACCCTCTGCCGGGAGCCACGCTCCGTAGACCCTCTGTCGGGGGCCACGCTCCGTAGACCCTCTGCCGGGGGCCATGCTCTGTAGACCCTCTATCAGGGCCCACGCTCCGAAGAGGCTCCATCATTAAGGGACACATCCTGTATTATCATGGGGAAATCCAGGCTAATCCTCTCACTAAAGCTGGTCTCCACCTGGACTGGGAATGCAGCACGTATACCATCAGAAGACTGTAGGCCAGCCCAGTCACCAAGAAGCAGCATTCACACATGTTCCAGGCAGCCAGTCTGTGAATGCTTATTGCCCCCCCCCCCAATAGGTGGTCTGACAACAGCATACCAAATTATCAATTCTTTCGATCTGAACATTTCATTTTGAGAATCGATTCTAACACTAAAGTATAAATATTTTGACCTGGCAATTTAGATGCTGACATTATAGGGACTACTACCAAGTAGCGGTCAGACCCAGAACAGCCTGGACCAGCACCTAATACTGGTTTTGGTATTGGGAAACCAACCTAGGTATCGGTTAGTATAAGACTGAAAAGATAATCAGTGGTATCGCCCATCTTTACAATGCCCTTCAATTCTGATAACTGGTGCCCAGCTAGGGGCCTAGTAGCACAGAGCACAGTCATGATGCTTATTTTACTGAGCAGCACAGTCATGATGCTCATTTTACTGAGCAGCACAGTCATGATGCTCATTTTACTGAGCAGCACAGTCATGATGCTTACTTTACTGATCAGAGTACTTTAATGGATGACAGACCCAGGCCAACTGTGCATATGCCCCCCCGTGTGAATTGTAGTGGGCTGCCTAGCACCAACACTAAGCAGTTCCACTTGCCATTTTGATTGGCTGAGCAATGCTGCCACTCATCAGACTGATCAAGTCCCTCCCTCCATATTCTGACACTGTATGTCGTCAGCATGTCCCACCAGCAGAAGCGGCTAAGGGGGCGGAGGCACAGGCACCAAACACCTACCTAGTGGATGCCCAACAGTCACAGCAGCACTCGTTCTGTAAGAGAGCTGGAGACACCCATGGACACCACTCCCCCCCCCCACCGCAATGGACACCCCCCTATGGTCACCCTCCCTTGGACACCCCCCTCCCCCATGGACACCCCCTCCACCATGGACACCCCCCCCCCAATGGAAACCCCCCCGTAGACACCCAGTCTTCCACATGGACCATTATCACTCTGCATAGCCAGATAAAGCGCACATGGGAACCCAAAGCCGGCCAGCTCCAATGTGCTTTTTTTATCTAAAGGCTTTTATCTAACTCCACTGTCATATCTCACATTCTTACACTCCAGCTCAAACAACTTTACAGCTTAAGTATCTCGGTAAATATCACATGTAAAGATCTAATCTGCTTCTGGATCTGTTGTAGTTCACTGAACCAGAACAGGGAGACTTTAGTGATTAACTGAACTGGAACACTGGAGAGAAAAATATTTCAATTAGATGTGCAATTTAATCAGCCCTGGAAAAAGAAGCATTAGCAATTACTTTAATTAATTTCATCATGTCTGCAGGAGGACATTTCAGCAGATCGCTGTGGTGCATTTACGCGTTATAAAGCGTTATAAAGCACACCCATTTCCAGAGGCACGAGGGCGGTCAATTAACTAAGTGGGTAACTGCGGCAGTTAAGATAACGGAGTCATAATTATTAAAGAAAAAATGAATTAACTCGATTTCCACTCCCCGATTTCTACCCTTCCCAGAGAATGCATTTTCTGCAGTTTTTAGGAAGTAATTACACTATATCTCTGCAAATAAATACCCCATTATTTAATCAGAGAAAACCCTAATATTAATATGATCGTGGTGTTATATTATTTTGTAGCCAATATAACTATTTTCATATGGTATATTACCTTATTGATTCCATATATTTTTAGAGAATAAATATGAAAACGTACCTACAGGCTTTTACACACCTAAATGGGATCAGTAGAGGTGGCGTAAAATTACAGCGGTATATGCATAAATATCCCCCTAACACTGGCTATATAAGTATCGAACTATATAGAACCACTGAGTAAAGCAACCAGTTTGCCCAACCCTAATGTCATGTACCTGTCGAAGCGTCTTTAACATTTCTGTGGCCTCGTCTTGTTTCCCCTGCTTGGCCATAACCATCATCTCCTGGATCATGCCGATACGTCGCTGGTAGGGGGGAGGAGTCCCGCTTCGGCCCAGCCGATCCCCCGACCTCAGCATGAAAGAGGCGAAGGCGTCGCTCCGCTCTTTAGTCGGCGTCCGCTTCCAGCCGCTGTGCTGTGGAGTCGCTCCAGACTCCGGCCCTGCAGCCTTAGTCTGTTTGGTTCCCATGATGTGTCCTGGATGATGTCCTGCAGCAAAAATCCCTCCTGCTTTGCCAGCAACTCATGCAAACTACTTTCTCAATATCCTACATTAAGTGTTTGCATTTTTCCCATGCATTTTAAAAACCGTGCAAAATGTTCAACGGATCACCCGCATAATAGGATTTAATGTAAGCCATTTCTGTAGACGTACGATTGTTTTTGTTTTGAGAATGCCCCACGTGACACTCAGCGCCGTCATGCCCGACACCTGTCCTCGATCGGAGGATGGCACTCATGAATAGTCTTCCCGGATTACGAAAAACATCACCTAAATTACTTTGCTGGTAAACGCGTAATGAACGTTACCCTGTCCACAATACGATAACTATATCTTAACGTTCTCTTTTAATGTCCGGATCTCACAACAGGACGCCACAAAGTCCATATTATAATCTCCTCCCACCCAGTCCCTGCACAATCCAGAACTTTAAAATCATCCGTTCCTTGTGAAATACTTATCTGGGGGGTGCGGGGGAAAGCGGATTCTGATAAGAAAACCGAGTATTCAAAAATTCCAGTGCTTCATGTGAAAAAACAGCCCCGCGCATTGCAATCAAGCATTCAGTCGAAACGAAGATGCTCACAACAGCGATACTTTTCGCGGCGAAATCCAGGAGGACTATTTGGCTGCTAGTCCTACCGGACAAGAGCCCTCATGTAGGGAAGAGCGTGGTGGAAGGTGCCCGCTGCATAGCCGCAAAGCAGAAGATGGTAATTCAGCAGTCCAGAGTCCTGCAGAGCGCCCAAACTCCAACAGTACCAGCAAATACTCCGCGTACGACTGAACGTCACTTAATTTCTGCACGACACAACTAAGCCGCACATCTGAACTCAGAGACGAGTTTATCTGTTTTAAGTCTCCAGTCTTTCCCTGTCATCGCTTATGTCCCTTGTCAATTCAATTTCATATTTGTTATATTTTTTAAATCCATGCGATTCCAGCAGATCTGCAGCATCTAAGACAACTGAACGAAATCTAATGCTGATAAAAGAGGGAGGTGACCGGGCAAAATGTTTATTTCATCTGTTTGTCCATATTCCAGGCAATATGAACTCGTGGCTCTCACAGGCTGGCATTTTAACACGTTAAGGACATCCTTTCGTTTTCTCCCCCAGTCACACATTTGTTTCGTGATCGACTCAGAATCTCCCCTCGGTCTTGCAATTTGTAATCACACATCACCCAGAGTAACAAGCTGCTGGTTTTGGTGGATCGCAATTATCGCCCATCCAGGGAGAATCAGTACAAGGTTACTCTAAACGGATACATTGGTGTATCGGACTGTGTAGCTGAGCAAGGCGAATGTGCGTATGCGTGCGTGTGAACACGAGCGCGCTCGCCGCTCCCCTGATAGGTAGGGAGGGGCCCGGTGCATCCCTGGTTTTCGAGGACGTTGCTTTCTGTCACTGTCGTGTTGCAAAATGTCATCATTACAGTTTACGGGACCTCATTCCTCACAATGCCTCAGAATTTTGTCTAACACAGCATTGCAAATTTCCCGGATTAATCCACATGAACGAATTTTGTCTGATGAAGATGCTGCTGTCACCAGCATGTAGGCTGCATTTTTGACCCAATATTCTACGCTATGTTATACTAGACAACGCGTCGCTCACAATATTTGCTGCAATATCCATCCGATCGAAAGATACAAATATTTCAAATGATCACGCAAAAGTGTTCACTGATTCTGAATGTGAAACGGTTCTTCAATAATTCGATTAATTCCCTGTGGATTTGTTTATCGTTATAAATATATGTCTATTATAAACAAATAAATTGTCATTTACTAGTATTATACGGTCTCTCTCGCTCTCTCTCTCTACTAAGCACTCCCTTAAACTAGGGATTATCATTCCCGTAGCGTCATGCAAACTGCCACAGGAGGAGCACGTACTAACCCCGGAGTAAGCGGACATCTAGTTTGGAACCTGGATAACTACAGCTCAGTAGATTTGCAGTTAATCTGCCTTATTGGTCTGACATCTGGTGGAGAAAACATAGAATTGCCTGGTTTAGTGGAAAAAAAAATCCATCAGACTTAGTTTCAGTAAAACAGTCTAATAAAAGGAGTATATGATGGTTTGACTGCTGTAATTTCAAAATATATCTCACATCTAATTTCTAATCCGTTACATTTCGCTGTGTAATACACTGGGACATTTAACACTGACGATTCATTACACACTACAATATGCTGCACGTACATTTTAAGTATTTTCTCAATGTGTTTGTAAGTGTTTTATTTCCAAATGGAATTTCAAAGTATTACATAAAGTATAATATAAAACGGTAAAAATTAGAAAACAGTTCTCCATGGACCGGATAACATATTTAATTTGAAAGATCTCTGATGGTCAGTGGCACGTGGAGGCTTCCCCTTACTACCACTGACCTGTGCCTCCTGTTCCCCTTCCACTATGCTCCTATCACACGATGCACAAAGGACATACGCATGGTTCACACAAAACAGAACTGAAGGGACTAGCCCCCACGAATTGAGGCATTCGATGAAACACCGAACTAGTTTGCATACAAAATTACTCAACATTCAGTGACGAAAACACTTGTGTACGTACTGTTTTTCAAGCTATTTTACTTTTTTATTTTAACTTAACCACACAAACCAGTGCTAATAGTGTTATTTTGATAAACCATTTCTTTAAAATACAACACATCCATATTATTTCCAATCATAATGCACTGTGGCACTAAATTTTACACTGAATTTGTAGGAGTTTGCAGAAATACTGCTGCTAAACTTGAAAGCAAAGACATTGCGTTCCCGTGATAATAACAGCACGTGGCCGGAAGTGACCTTCCGCTTATGCGTCACACTATCATGGCGGCCCTCTCTGGGCTCTATCTGTTATATTCATGTTAAATGAATGACTGTTTCTGTGTTTCAGGGAACAATTACCTTTACAAGGTAGGTAACGCCGGCTAAAAATTAAGCGTGCATGGTAGAGGCATATGTATAAGTGGTAAAGCCCGATGTATGATCTTAAATGTATTTCATTGTCTTGCTAGTACTTAGATTATATTGCGATATGCAGTCTGTGGCCAGACTGCTTGAGTCTAGTTATTTCTGGTCTTGTACTGTATTGTATACATCTAGGTTTTGGCAGTTTTCCCTTTGTTGTCATTTTTGTACCGTTATAAAGTTTGTCGGGCAGATTTTGGAGAATTCGGATTTTTTTTTCCCCAGTTCTTCAAAGTAGTTTGAAGTACAATCTGGCAAAATAACAAAGTCAGAAACAACAAAATGGCCTCGTCATTTGTGTTCGGGGACACATTTCGTGAGGGGGTGATGAATCTGCTGGAGAGGGGCTCCATGCCGGGAGACCTGCAGGATGAGATCGAGTCCCTCCTGAAACAGGAGCAGCCTTTCGTCCTGCCTTTCAGCACAGCGAGGAAGTTACACAGATACCTGAAAGATAACGGTATGGCTTAAATATCACGGGCGTGACACCGATTTGCTGTTAAAGTTAAACGTATTAATTGTCATTTTTATGGCAGGATTTCCGGTCTACCTCCATGAGTTGTTGGAGGACAGTTCAGTGCATCTACCTCACTATGAACCTCCCCCCAGAGTAAGTGTGGCGCAGTCTCGTGCAGAAGTATTAATAATAATTATAATAAATAATGATAGGGATAGTAGTAGTCATTAAGGATTCTGTCTTTCTGCTCCTTTGTTCAAAGAATCCCCAGCTGGTGGCTCGATTGGAGCAGATTAAAGCAAAACTGGCTAATGAAGAATACATGCGGATAACCAGGAATGTCGACCCTCAGGTACAGTCTGCAGTCTTCGGTGTCGGGAATGCTAACCTCTTACGAGTAGATGGGGCCTCTGGTCAGCGATGGACGTTTCAGGTCCAGAAAGTAAAAATCCAAATCAGGATTTTCTATCAACCACCCAGCTGAGTATCTGTGAGTGTGACTCTTTATACTCAACTGGTTGGTTGAAACAAAATCTGATTTGGATTTTTACTTTCTGGACCGGAAATGTCCACCTCTGCCTCTGGCCCAGTGGTTTTCATGAAGCAGTGCACATTGATGTGATCTTTTCATCCACAAAGGAAATGAATCGGCCCGGAACACTGGCTGACATCGGCAGACAAGGTCAGTGCAGGGGTCCCATCACAAAGATTCTGTGTTTGTAGCTGGTGGTCGGCTTAGCGCTTTACTCTCTTACCCTCCATCTGCCTGCTTTGTCACAGTGCGTTCAGTCAAAGCTGCTGTCATCACCGTGTTCAACTTCCTGGTGACTGTGGCGGCTGCGTTTGCCTGTGCTTACCTGGGCAGTCAGTACATCTTCACAGAGACCACTGCGGTAAGAACTGAATTTATCCGTCAGGACCTGTGTCTGGGAGATGCCCCTGCATTGGGATCCGCTCACACCCATATTTGTAGACTGTTTGCCTGAGAAAACTGTGACATTACTTTGTTTCAAACTGTTTTTTGGTGAAAAAAATGTTTCAGAGGCCCTCATTGTTTCTGTAGAACCAGTCAAAGGGATCGTCGTCTTAATTCTCCTCACGGCACCCTGTGGTGACACTAACAAGCTCATTTACAGATAAACACAAGTTGCAGATTTTCAGATATTATCTGTAAAGTAAAATGGCTGATGGATGTAGCTGTCAGAAATGTGACAGGACCCATGTATTCATGTAAAACACATTGTTTGTGTGAAGTGTATCCAGGAGGGTTTGTAAAGTGTCCTGTGGGCATCTTGCAGAGGGTTCTCTCCGCTGTGATTGCGGCCTCGGTGGTGGGCCTGGCCGAGCTCTACGTTTTGGTCCGGACGATGGAAGGAGAGCTAGGAGAGCTGTAGCGGGACACAGCCGGTGCTGACGGAGTTCTCTAGTGGAACTGAGGGACTCGGTCCGCAGGGGAACCCAGTCGGCTCCTATGCGGAACGTTAATATTCCTCAGCTTTCGTCCAGCTACTGCGCTCACTCTCACACTGACTGCATGTTCCTGTCTCACATTTTTCCTGTGATACGAAACACCTTACATGCGCCTTGCAGAGTCTGCCGTCCCATTGGTCTTTTATGAAATGTTTTTGCTGTCTTCAGTAAATATTTCGTTCTGTTGTCAGGTTAATCCTTAATTGGTGTGTCAGTGCTCACGTCTCCCACCACACACAGGAAGCGAATTGAGCCGAACAGCCGTACTCTGTTTGGCCATTGATGTGTGATGGAGAGTCTTGGCAGAACCTCTGGTCCCTCTACTGGACAAATAAAAATATGCAGGTTTTAAAAGGTTAAGGCTGGGCTGGCTGCATCACAGCATGTAAGGGAGCAGGAGTTTGTGAAGATTCACTTTGTGATCCTTTATTTCTATGCAAAATTTCATGTATTTATAAGTACAACACTTCTGTGGTTACTTTTGACTTGGAAAATAAATTTAATCAGATAAAAAGCTTGTCAAATTCTTCGATTTACAGGGAAAACCCGGTATAAACGCGGTAACGCTTAGAGTCACATTGCAGGAGCTTTAGCGACATTATGGAAAAAGTGTTGGCACAAGAAGAATTCCAGGAAATGACTAATAAACTGCAAATTCTACAACGCACTGCTACCACTTAAAGTTTTTAGTTCCACCCATAAAGTACAACATTTAGAAAAAATAGTATTCAATACACGATATTGTTTTAGGACCTTTAAAGCACTCACTCCCCATGAAAAGTGAGATAACTATTGGAAGAACAAAAAACCTCAGTGGTGTCACGCGTTTTCTCGTCCCCCTGGGTACCTCGTGCCCCCTGACTGTAGTTCCCATTCCCCTCTGATCCGGCAGTGCCACTAGGCGCAGGTGCTCATGTTGCAAGGCCAGATAGTCAGCAACACACTGGGCATGTGGCCAGTCAGAGTCTCTGTGCCGTTTCAAACATGGGCTGGCAGGAACCCCCTGGGGCCGCTGAGTAAAAACCCAACAAACAGCACATTTCTGAAAACACGGCTAAACTTAAGGGAACAAATTGAAACCAGATTAAAACGGGGGGGAGAGGGTACAAAACCCACATTCCTCAAACAGCAGCTTTCACATTGTATCACATTCTGTGAGATGGGTTTACCAGGAGGGCGTTGGTTTCCACGCAGTCCATAAAAAAATCCCACAATGCCGGCAGCCCGTTATGCAAATATATGTAAATCTATTTATACAAGAAACAGTATCAGGACCATCGTTTCATAGAGATAAAAATGAAAAGCTGCCAGCCCTGTTTCCGTCTGCTTCGAGTCCATCAGTCCCAGCAGCTGCTGACCTACAGACCGGGGCGATGTCTGTCGTGGAAGACAAACCAAAGCTCCGGAGGAGGCTGTCTGTCAGGCCGCACAACGCCGACGTCTCACTCAAACTTACGCAGGTGGTTGTAGAGGGACTGGACGTAGGTGAAGATGCACATGGGGTCAGGTTTGTGACCCATCACTAGCATGTCTTCCACCTCAATGAGGCGGTCGCATCCAGCCTTCTCTCTGTGCGCGGGAGCAAGGGGCGGCTATTTAGATGTTATTTTAGTTGGAGGTTTTACAGACATGTTCTGAAGAAGGTGATGTCAGGCTAAAGGAATGTGCGAGTTAGGGAGAGATGGGGGGGGTCGACAGCCTGGTTAGAGGGTTTGCGGGCGCCTTATAGAGACGGCCGTGAAATTGGCTAAGAGGCTCAGTTTTCAGTGGTCGGCCTGATCGGCTCCAGCTGAAAAGCCAGGAGTCTGAAGGCTGATGACAGCATGCAGGGCAGGGAGGAGGGAAGCATGAACTCAGCACACAGCAGGAGGCTCAGAGACGGGCGTGGGCAGGAGACAGGCACAGGCTGGAGAGGGGCGCGGGCAGGAGTGGGGAGCGGGCAGGAGAGGGGAGCGGGCAGGAGTGGGGAGCGGGCAGGAGTGGGGAGCGGGCAGGAGTGGGGAGCGGGCAGAAGTGGGGAGCGGGCAGGAGTGGGGAGCGGGCAGGAGAGGGGCGCGGGCAGGAGAGGGGCGCGGGCAGGAGTGGGGAGCGGGCAGGAGAGGGGCGCGGGCAGGAGAGGGGAGCGGGCAGGAGTGGGGAGCGGGCAGGAGTGGGGAGCGGGCAGGAGTGGGGAGCGGGCAGAAGTGGGGAGCGGGCAGGAGTGGGGAGCGGGCAGGAGAGGGGCGCGGGCAGGAGTGGGGCGCGGGCTGGGAATGGAAGCGGGTTGTAGATAGAAATGGTTGCAGGCTAGAGAAGAGTGCGGGCTGCAGAGAGGCGCAAGTAGGGGAGCGGCGTGGGCATCATGAATAAGGACAAGCACAGTCAGCTTCACAGCCAATGACGGCTCAAATGGGCTCTCTGTCTGATTTCATTCACATCACATTTTATCTTTTATTTCTTCGTTGATATGGTACATGAAATTGGCAGACGAGCAGCTGAGAAAGAATATAGGTACAGCAGCAGTCCCACAAACAGACTGACGCACACAAACACATGCTTACTCTGCTAAGCCGAATGCAAGCTCGAAGTTGTGTCTGGGCTCAGTGGCGCTGAGAAGGTTGTAGTCAAATTCAGTGGGGAAGAAAGAGTGGACCAAGGCGCAGAATGCAAGGCCATCGCTCCAGCTGGATGAGAAGTTCTGGATGTCGATGTTCTGGGAGGAGAGACAGAGAGAGAAAGACAGAGAGAGAAAGACAGAGAGAGAAAGATAGAGAGAGAAAGATAGAGAGAGATTGGTGTGAATAACAAAGATGGCTCCGATGGCCAATGCACGCATCTGAAAGCAGCACTTCAGTCACGGTGTTCGGAAAAAAACAGGAGCTCATTTAAAAAGCTAACTAATAAAAAAATGAGGGGTTTAGCAAACAAAAGTGTAGATTCTCACAGATGGCACCAGCATCAGGCTTTCAGGGGTATTTTCTCCTTAACTGTGGAATTCCTCCAGGGCTCATCCTCCCCAAACCATAATGGCGGAAACAGATTCGGACAGTTAAACTCTTTCCCCCTCCCCCAAGGACAGGGACATGCTTTCCAGATAGAGTCATCACGGACTCTCCTCTCTGCCCACAGCCCTCTTCCTTTGCAGAGTGACAGTCTGTGATGCCAGTGTGTTGGCACACCCTCGTACCAGGGCGCTCGGACGTGGGCATGAGCTGTCCCGGCTTGCGATGGGGGGGGGCTCTGATTTAACGCAGACGGGCGTCCGTCTCCACAGAAAGCTACGACAGCCCAGTATGGCCAACATTCCCATTCGCATCACGTGACACAGACTCCTTTCCAGACTCATCCCCTCCAGCCCAGACAGGCTGTGCATCGCTGGACACCCGTGAAGCAGATTTTCATGGATCGCACAGATGCCGGGAAATGGAAGTACTGCTTACGGAATCAGAAAAAGGGATAAAATTCAGACCTTCATAATTTGGCAGGTGTGTTGAACATGCAGTGAGAAGCAGCAGCATAAATAACAGTGTGGTAACACAAGCAGGTTCCAGTGCTGCTCCAGTGTCGCTCATCCCAACATCCCAGTATCTTCCTGCTCTGCCACTGTATTTGGGGGGGGGGGCTACCCCACTCACCTGGTAGCCGATGGTTTTGGAGTGGCACCATTCCAGGAGGACCTGCTTGATGCTGCTGGCGCTGGACACACCAAAGCTCTGGGAGCGTTTCAGCTTTGGCCTGCAAGGCAGGGGTTGGGGGGGTCGTGAAGCAGCAGAAAATGACAACAGGGTGCAAACACAAAATGGAGTTAGTTACGTTTCATGTAGGACCTCATGTGGAAGATCTGGGGAGGAGTGAAGATGAAATAGGATGAGAGAGGATGAGGTTTACCTGCCCAGCTCCGAGTCCAGCTTCCCCAGGGGAGAGTGCTGGACTTGGGCACCAATATTTCGGGGCAAAGTTTGGGACCTCAGCAGATCCCTTCTTCTCTCCCCTCCCACATCTAGGCGCCTGGAGCAAAGAGACAGTTGAACTCAGAATGAAATATGTGTCTCAACAGACACACAGATAGGCAGGTAGACAGACAGGCAGGTAGAGAGACAGACAGTCACACAGGCAGCAGACAGACAGGTAGATATACAGGTTAGTAGAGAGACAGACGGTCACACAGGCAGCAGACAGACAGGTAGATAGGTTAGTAGAGAGACAGACTGACAGACAGTCAGTCAGGTAGAGAGACAGACAGTCACACAGGCAGCAGACAGACAGGTAGATATACAGGTTAGTAGAGAGACAGACGGTCACACAGGCAGCAGACAGACAGGTAGATAGGTTAGTAGAGAGACAGACTGACAGACAGTCAGGCAGACAGACAGACAGGCAGGCAGAGAGACAGAGGCAGCTGCCAGCTACCTCTCCACTGACTGTCCTTTTCTCCAGACCTTCTTAAGGACTCATTTGGAGTAAGTGGATAATCTGACTGGTTTAAGGGGGCTTTAGCCCTTCCCCCAAAACAAATACACTAATAAATAATGTATTCTCATTCATTCCCATTAAAATAATCACCCCCCCCCCCCCCAGTAAAGGCTTTTCATAAGTCTCTAATGATGCTCCTGTCTGCCGGTATCATTATGCAGCATACAGAAATACATCAGTGTATGTGTTTCAAGGAACAGATGAAGAACAAGATGAGGAGTGAGGTGTCATGTGGAACAAAAGCCCTCAAGTCGATGCTGACCACCATGGAACGGAAATCAACCCAGCAGGACTGTCAGATTGTCCCCTTTTCCCCAGGTGACAGCAGAACTGACATCAGAGATTCTCCATACCTGTTGGCTAATCTGTTGCTGGTAATGGGGGAGATGCCTGGGTAAGCCACCGCCGTCACAGAAGCGTGTTTCTCTGTAAAGATCCAAAGGACTGGTGAGATTCTGGCACTGCCAAAGTGCAACAGAGCAACTGTCTGACGATGAAGAGCAGGTAAGCGGCCCAGGGGTGTTGGATCAGCTCTCACCTGTCACTCGAGCAGAACCCATAGTTCTCACTGGACTTGGGGTCCATGTCTTCACAGCAGAAGCTGGAATTAAAATATGAACAGTGAGACTCTGACAGAGTGCAAAGGGGCATAGTTTAGTTAGATATCCCCTCACCTGACTGATGAGGAAACTCTGGGATTGGCTGCACCTGAGTGCCACTTGCAGTTGACTGGCCAGGAGGACTGCCAGTTACCACAGGGGGCGGGGCTTGGATGGGACTGCTCGGTGGATTGAGTGCTTTGGCAACTATGGCGATGGAGGATTCTGCAATTTTGGTTGTTGCAGTGATGGGCAAATGTGGCATTACCATGGCAACAGGAGCTACTTTTTCCTGAGGTTGGTCACTCAGATCTGACTTTACTTCCTGTGTTATCACCAAGCTCTCTGTGTGGACATAAGAGCACAGCACAAACACACAATGACACTCAACATCTGTCCTGCCTAAATACAAGACTGAAGGGACTTTAGTGGGAAGAGGACATTACCTGGAGCAGAACTGTGCCCATTTTCCAGCACTGAGGGAGCTGGGGCGGAGTCCATCTCAATAGGCTCCTCCTCCTCCACAGGATTCTAGAAGCAGACAGAAGAACCATCAAGCCACTGCAAAAGGTATATTGTCCTGTTCCCCAAAGACTTAAGGGTAATGTTTCTGTAATATGCAGACAAATAGGAGTAACTTTATCAACACCTGATGTATGGCATTATCATGCACTGTCAGCCTCATACACTATTAACACATCCAACAGGCCATGCTTTCGAGCAGGCAGTGGGTGGCACGGTGTGGCAGTGGGGAACAGTGAGTGGCAGTGGGTGGCAGAGTCTGGCAGTGGGGGACAGTGAGTGGCAGAGAGTGGCAGTGGGTAGCCGAGTCTGGCAGTGGGTGGCAGGGAGTGGCAGTGGGTAGCAATGGGTGGAAGTGGGTCGCAGAGTCTGGCAGTAGGTGGCAGTTAGTGGGCGGCAGTGGGTAGCAGAGTCTGGCAGTGGGGAACAGTGAGTGGCAGAGTCTGGCAGTGGGGGACAGTGAGTGGCAGAGGGTGGCAGTGGGTAGCCAAGTCTGGCAGTGGGTGGCCGAGTCTGGCAGTGGGTGGCAGGGAGTGGCAGTGGGTAGCCGAGTCTAGCAGTGGGTGGCAGGGAGTGGCAGTGGGTAGCCGAGTCTGGCAGTGGGTGGCAGGGAGTGGCAGTGGGTAGCCGAGTCTGGCAGTGGGTGGCAGGGAGTGGCAGTGGGTAGCCGAGTCTGGCAGTGGGTGGCAGGGAGTGGCAGTGGGTAGCTGAGTCTGGCAGTGGGTGGCCGAGTCTGGCAGTGAGTTGCAGTGGGTGGCAGTGACTGGCAGTGTGTTGCAGTGAGTGGCTGCTTTTCCCACTCAGCATCTCCAAGCCTAATGTCTCCTGTTTCTTGTAAGTGAAAAGTACAGTGGAAGTCAGCATGGCCAGGGTATGTTCCTGTAAATAACCAGCCTCATAATCATTATCATCATTCCCTTCCAGCACAAAGGCAAAGAACAAGAGACGAGGTCGGTCTATTTTTGATTTTTAATCTCATGGCCTATTTCTCCTCTGTTCTAACAGACTCAGATACTCACCAGGCACATAGGGTGTGCTGTCCATGCTTAGATAACGAGTGGCAAAAACAGAATGTCATCCATCTGACGACTTTCTCTAACCGGTTTGTCCACGTTATTTACAGCAACAGATCCAATCTAGTTCATTTCCTCACAAACTGGACTAAGGGACTTCAGAATGACATCGAGCACAACGAAGCTGTGTGCTGGGAAGTGACTGACCTTGGCATCTGATGTCTCACTAACTAACTAACTAACTAACTGCAGCACAGAGAGACCCTGAATTCACATTTTTTTCCCTCTAAAACTGGGTTCCTCTCCTTTTACTCTTATCATGCACGTCATGCATGGAAATCCAGCACATTCCACACAAACCGAGGAATTCAGAAACAGGGCTGGCGGGGGAATGGGGCGGTGACATCAGCTACCAGGAATTCTGGGAGAGTAAGTGTTGGGGGGGGGGGGGGGGGGGCTGTGAACAGCTGGCTGCTCCACAGGGGATTATAGGCAGGTCTGGAGGTATTTCAGCCACTAACTATGCTCACCTCCAAAAGCATCTCCCAGCTGTGAATGATCTGGCAGGTGAAACGATAAACAACAGCCAGGTCCGGTTTTAGCTTTTGAGAAACTTTGGAGGCACCTGATTCTTATCCTGCTCCACATAAAGACCCTGAGAACCATGAAATGTGCTCTGTGTGCATCACTCAGGACACCAGGCTCCACAGGAGGAACAACAGCAGAACTGCGAGTCGCAGACGAATCCCTCACCTGACTCATCAGAAGCATTAAAAGCCCAGGAATGAGTCGCTGATCCCCCCGTGGGGGTCAGTGAAGTACAAGTTATCAGAGAAACATACAAGCTGAAATCGCAGCTAATTGGCAGGACAGTCTGCGGCACTTTCTCTCCTCCTGTGGCAGGTGTGCTGTCGCTGCTGTCGACACCGCGTCCACTGTGGCCCCGAAAGCTGAACACGGGGCCCGGGGCCCGGGGCCCGGGGCCTGGGGCCCAGGGCTCTCTGTGTCCTGGGTCATGCCATCCGGGCCATAAATGCTCTGGGCTGGGCTCACATGCGCAGCTTTTAACATGAACATAGGTGTCGCTGTGAGTAACATGAGTGACGGTAGCTTGTGTGAAGGGCCTGCTGGCCGTCAGAGGAAGCAGGCCGACCTCACGTCTGCCGTGGAACGTCCCGCTTTCCCCGCTGTGACATCAGAGGTTCCTGCTTCACATGTCAGAGGTGAAGACATGCTGCCAGTGCACCAGCAGACAAGCACAGAGGCTTTTTATACTGAAGTGCCTGACAGGAGGGAATGATCACGCTCTCCTCGGAGTAAAATGCCAAAAGCCGTCCTCACACATCCAGCAAAAGGCCCACAGCCAGCTGCTGAGCGCATATTCCACGCTCCGCCTACCATACCGCTCAGCACCCGCGCTGAGGGCTCTCAGGCCACGTTCTACTGACATTTCCAGGAGGACAAAGCAGCGTCACAAAGACGGTTTGCGGCCCTTTCCATTCCTGTTCAGTCCCATCCACACAAAGCTGGGACGCAGGCTTCCAGAGATCCATATGCCAGCCACCAGAAAGCATTTGGGCTCTAAGGTCACCCGCCCCTCAAAGCAAAGCCTCACACCTGTTCTTTAAAGACACCCGCGATAAAATAAAGGGCCAAGAGGGTTAAAAAACAAACGGGAAAAATAAGAAGTAACTAGAAGAAACCATAAAGGAACACAACTAGGGAGCAGAGTTACACAGGGAACAACTAGGAAACTGGGCAGAGCAACAAACATGCAGTAACACAGACAATGACAGACTAAAGAAGGGAGCAGAAGCAGGCAGTAAATACACAGAGACAGCTGGGCTAACGAGGGGTCAGGTGTGGAACACAAGAGAACCAAACAGGAAAGAGGAAAGGCGCTGGGCAACAAGCGATAGGTGGAGTGACTTGCAATTAAGGAGCACAGAACTAGGAAACTTAAACAAACCCCAAAACTGGGAAACATTAAGTACACACTGGGAAGTACCACGGTAGGATAATTAACACAGAGCAAAAGTACAAGCAGAACCAGTAGGGAACTGGACACAAGCAGGACAAACCTTAGACAGAGAAACAAAGATAGATATTAACAAACGCTGGGGAAACAGAAAACAATACAAAGAGGTCAAGCTATTGGCCTTTGGCCAGCCTCAAACCTACAAGCAGAGAGTGTCGACCTCTGAACCACATACTCAACCCTCTGAGCTGTGCAGCAGTCCAGAGACCAGGGAAAACACTCTGTGTGTGTGTGTGTGTGTGTGTGTGTCTGTCTATGTGTTTAGGTATGTGTATGTGTGTGTGTGTGTGTGTCTGTCTGTGTATGCGTGTATGTCTATGTGTTTAGGTGTGTGTGTGTGCGTGTTAGTTCGTGGGGCTGTCCAGATGCAGACCTCAACTCTGTTCTCATTGGATACCTTCAAATTCTTACGTTTTTGGTCACACTTGGACTGGCTCACAGCTGCAACGTCAATGTGTGAAAGCAGTAAAACAGCTGGATTAGGACCAGGAATCCAAGCCCTCACAAGCTAATAATGGCCAGGGCTCCCTTTGTTAGCCGAGTGTCATTACGGGCCATTCGCCATTTTCCACCCTGATGTCATGGAGCTTCACACCCACGCGGCACCGTCGCTTCATTCCGACTCCCATGGCCCCCACACCGCCCCATCCCGTCCTGACACCACGGGGACCCCCCCCCCCTGCACCTGTCTGCTCAATCATCACTGCAATACCCTTCCCTCCTGCTTCTCAGACTCACGATGGAGGCACTAAGATGAAGACGGCCTGACCCTGTTACCGAAAGTGTGCAATCCCTGTATGAAATACGCTATATGATATTTACGCTGTTTGTCAGACAAAATGGCTGTTAAGAAACTAAGTAAGGTAACGTAAAAATCTTCCATGGAAAATGGCAGCGCAGCCGTCCAAACACAGCACACATAAAACGACAGGTTATGGTTCAGCTGCCACAGAGGCGGAACACACCCAAATTAAAGCAGTAAAATGAACCAACCTACATAAAACCTATCTGCAAATGCCCCCCCCCCCCCCCAAGGCTGAACAATAGTGGTGCGGCCGAGGTCATAACCCAGACGTAACGTTATAAACCTGTTGCTAGGGAAATATAAAAAACCGTTTGGCTGCCGTAGAGGAACTGGGTAAATGGGGGGGGGGCGCAGCAGAGTGAGGCCAGCCCCTCCCTCATGTTTCACCGGCCAGCTCTGCCTCTCTCAGCTGAAATGATCCGTTTCTCTGTGCGCCGAGCTGTATTAACGGCCACTGGAGTACAAGGGGGGGGATTTAAAGTCAGAGGGAGCTGATTTTGGGCGGAACTGTTGGGCTGGGTGGGGGACACCATAGATGGAGTACCTGGGAAATAGCTGCACCCCCCCCATCCAGCACGCCCCCCTGCCAAACGTGCACACAGGTGTGTGCTCTCACCAGCCTTTACAAGCGACCAGCCTTTACTGTCAAAATAAAAGTGTTAAAAAGAGTCCCAGTTTGCACACAGCTGGATGGAGATCTGAGGCCATAGCGAGAACCAATGAGGAGCAGCAAACCCCCCCACCGCCCCCCCGCCGGCGCTGTCAGGGCCTGATTCATATGCGATGTGACATCAGATAAGAACAAAAACATCAGAGGCTCTATAGCCCATCAGCAAGCTATAAATCAGATTATTAACTATGCACAAATATGGGCTTGTTCTTGTAATCAATCCATCATATTAATATGACTGAAATAGTAAATGTGAAGAATTCCTCCTGGCATTTATTTTTCATTTCCCAAAGCTGATAAACGGCACACCCTCTGCGTTTTGCAAGTTGGACTCTGCTTTGGGTGATTCTAGGTCACATTTGAGGTGAATGGTATGTATGTCCCTCATGACTCTGCCTTCACTTCAAGAGTCATTTAATGACTCCAGAGGCTGTCGATCTCTGACTGACGACCGGCCACATTTACGCATGGAAGCCTGATGCTGCAGTCATGAGACCCCGAGATGGTATTTAAAGAAAATTCACAAGATGTTTTGGATGCAAACATGATGCCGATGTAAGTGCTGTGTGAGACGGCGTTCCTCCATGTCTAAGGGGCTGGAGAGGGGTGCTGTTACTCTACATTAAGGACAGTCATTTCTTTATGATGATGACTAAATTGCAAGGCTCAGGTGCCAAGAAATCAAATATAACCCTGAAGGGCAATCTGCCACCGGCATTGGTAACAGGCAACAGCCATTTTTACCCTCCACCGACCGGGAGGAATGTGAAAAGTGTATCTGACAGAAAGTGTGTGTGTGTGTATGTGTGTGTGTACGTGCTTGCGTGCGTGTGCAAGAGAGAAAGCAGGCCAGCTGCTTCGGGTGAAGGGAAGGTAACTGCCACACCCCCCTCCCAAGCGCAGAGTCACACTGGGGCACGGGGTAGAACTGAAGCAGAATCGGCCCGGTTCCGGAAAGCAGCTTCAGCCGAGTACAGCGCCAGGATATCCGGCTGTTGTTGGGTTTCATGTCAGTAACAACAAAGGCTGGGTTTCAACTTTCTCCCAGCCAAACGTCTCGTCTTCTATGACCATTTTTTTTAAATTAAATGCTCACAGATGTTCTGGAACATACTGTAGTGCAGTTTGTGTCACTACAATAATCAAGCATATTCCACGCAGAAACCCAAATGAGTGTGTGTGTGTGTGTGTGCAGTAAGGTGTACAAGAAGAACCAGTTTAAGGTTCTTGACAAAGAAAATTCAGATGGTGCAGTAAAAGCCCTTCATGCTACAATCCCCCGCTGCTCCGAAATGAACGTGCATAGAGTGAGTCCCACAGCAACATGCTCATCCTCAGTCACACTTACCGACAGTCTCATTCCAAAGTGAATCAAAAGGGTAAAAATATACTCTAAAATTATGAAACCATGTAAATGAAGAAGAAAGTAGTGATGTGTTTTAATTACTCAGAAATCTGGAGCATTAATATCATCCTGAAAAGAGGAGGGTGACAGAAGGCAAAAGAAAGAAAGAAGAAAGAAAAGAGGGTAAACTGGACAGAAAAGCAGTAAGAAAGTGTGTGTGTGTGTGTGTTTGTGTGTGTGTGCTTGTCAGGTCAGCAGAGACTTCGGCTAAAGGTGTGTGTAGGTCCTTCCAAACTTCCCAATTAAGCAGCTGTCAGAGGGATGGGGACATGCCCTGATTGCAGGCCACCAGAACCACAGCCACCTGGACCAAGCTCAGAACACAGAACTGCGGAGACTGAACTCGATCATTTTCATCCTCTGTCAGCGGCAGCAACATTGATGCTGATGTGACACAGTGAACGTGCAGAAAGCCCAAAAGCCCTGAATGTCTGAGGCTTCACCCTCTTCCAAACTGCCAGTGACTGTCTGAGGCTTCACCCGCTTCTAAACTGCCAGTGAACTGACTGCTCTGCCTGGACTAACAGCCGAGCTTCCAAATACAGCAGAACCATAGACAGATGGGACTTATACTGGTCTTGCCGGACCCAGCAGCACCACAGACATACAGGACTCACACAGGTCCAGCTGGACCCAGCAGAACCACAGACATACAGGACTCATACTGGTCTTGCCGGACCAAGCAGAACCGCAGACAGACGGGACTCACACTGGTCCTGCCGGACACTGCAAAGCAGGCATGGCTGGAGAAGCGGGCCGCTGTCGGACTCGAGGATGCCGGGTCGGTCCCGGACGGGGTCCCTGGGCTCTGTGGGTTCTGGGCAACCGGCTGCCTGGGCTCAGAGGGGAGGGTCTCCCTGTTGCACGGCAACCCTGTCAGGACCTCCACCTGCCGCGTCAGGGCTTCCAGCTGAGCCCGGAGCTGCCGGTTCTCCTGTTGCAGCTGGGCCACAGTGGAGCCCAGGGGCCCCAGGGGCCCCACCAGCCGGCCGGCCTCCTCCAGGCGGCGCTCCACTCCCAGCTTAAAGACACTGATGTCCATGTGGAGCTCCCGCACGGCGTCCCGCAGCGTGGCTTCACAGCGAGCCAGGGCCGCGCACACTGTCTCCCCCTCGGCCGGGACCTCCACGTGGGCAGCCACAGTGCCTGCATCCATGGCGACGCTTACACTGTTAATGCGGAGAAGGACCCGCTAGCTGATCCGCGTCAGTACCAGTCCTGCCCGGGTTTAGGGCTCTCAGGTTCTGTGCTCTTTGGATCCTGGGTTCTCTTTTTAATCCTTTGAAATTCCAATTTGCAGAGAGCCGAGTCTCCACCAAAAATTCAGTGTAGCCCCCCCGAAGTTCAGTTTTCTAGCATTTGAAGATCATTCCACGAGAACTGAAAAATATTAAGAAGGAAAAAGTAAATCGCCCAAAGCTCTGAGTGACTTGAAAGCGGTGAAAGCTCTCGGCACTCAGGAGAACTGTGCCAGGCTCATGTGGGACCACGTGTGTGACCTGCAGGTCTGGATGCTCACTTCCAGGGCTCCAGCATACCCCCACCTCCTCTGCCTCCTCACTCTACTTGTGCCTCCTCACTGTGCTCCTTGCTGTACTTTTGCCTCCTCACTGCTCACCGGCTCTGTCAGCCAAGCCGGCCGGCCTCCCCGCTTTAAAGGGTGTGCTGATGTGCTTCTCCTCTGCCAGCGGGGCCGGCTGCAGGGGCGGGACGGGGAGGCAGAGGGAGGAAAAGGGGGAGGGGCGAGAGTCCTGCACAGAGGACTCTGTTTACATTGTCTGGCTTCCCGCTACACTCGCCTCGTCTTTATGACCTCAGACACTGTGCTCTCTCTGTCTCTGTCAGTCACCACGACAGACCGGCATCTCCAGTCCTCCACATTGCTGTAAGGTCTCCCTCATCATCCCCCCCATTTCATTACCCCACCCCCAAAGAATTAACCAGTGCCCTGTGTTCTATGCTCTAATAAACAGCAGGTTTAATAGGAGCTGCCTCATGTAAGTGTGTCTGCATGTGTCTGCAGTTCTGTATGCAAATATCCATACTTGCGGGAAAGGGGGGGGGGGCAGACCAGCATTCCTCCTCAGACACAGACACACAGAGACACACACATGTACGTTTGAATTCATATCTTTGTGGGGACTTTCCATTCATGTCTGTGGGGAAGACCCTAATCCCAGCAACGACAACCCTAACCATAAGTAACCCTTACCCAGCCCTAACTTTAACCATAAGTAACCAAACAAAACATAACACTTTGAGCATTTTTAGTTTTTTGATTGTAGTCACAAATGTTTATAAAATTGAATTTCTCCTTGTGGGGACTAGAAAAAATGTCCCCACAATGGCAAAAGAGCAGGTTTTTATCACACTGTGGCACTGTGGGGACATTGGGTCCCCACAATGTAATGTACACCGGGACCACACACACACACACACACACACTCACCAGAACTAAATTCCACCTCACTTTACAGTAAACAAATGTATCTAGGGGGTGGGACAAGATGGAGGTGGGTGGTGGGGGGGCAGCACTGTGGTTTGCAGCCTCACAATCCAAGAATCTCCTCTTAGCTGCCAGGGATGTGATTTTAAAGAAACTCCTGCCAGAACTTTTGCTGTTTGTCTTTCTCGGGGGGTGCAGCATGACTGCCGGTCACGGCAGTTGCCCAGATGGGGTCCGTAACCTTTGGTGCACTTCCGTCAGCACAGTCTGCCTCTTATCTCCAGCATCTCTGACACTCAGCTTCTCCTCCTCGCTTACCTAACCGTGCACGCAGACTGGGGTGTGGAAACCCGCAACCCTGCTGAGATCATTGGCGGCAGAGCATTGTAAACCCCCCCACCCCTGAGAACACGCCCATTGGCATGATATTCTGGGACAAGGAAGTGACTGAGACATAGTGGTTGTGGGGTGACACTGAACACAGTCACAGGCTGAGCAGATGGCATGTGGACGGGAATCTTCATGGGATCGTCTGGCCTGTTTTCCCACAAGTCTAAATCAGAAATGGAGATGTGGCTGATCGAATCCCTGTGTGAATCCCTGAGCAAATCCCTGTGTGAATCCCTGTGTGAATCCCTGTGCGAATCCCTGTGTGAATCCCTGAGTGAATCCCTGTGTGAATCCCTGAGCGAATCCCTGTGTGAATCCCTGAGCGAATCCCTGTGTGAATCCCTGTGCGAATCCCTGAGTGAATCCCTGAGGGAGACGGTTAGCTGCTGACCTTGCCGGCCATCGGCCACCTGCAGCACATCGGGCGGCTCAGCATTCAGCTCCCTTTCCGCTCCTCCATTCCCCAAATTCTTGTATCCCCATATCCTTGCTGTGGATACCAATGCTTGCTACAGGGACAGCATTAAGAGCAACACTAATTAGTACCATACCCTACCTGCCCCGCAAAATGATTTCCCATGGGGCAAAAAAAAACAGCCTCCAACAGCCAACGGGCCCCCTCCCTCTCTACTTTCAAAAGCTGAACTCCATTTATTTTACTAGACTTCAGTTGCGTCAAAGTTTCCTCAGGAACTTCACTGCCCAGATGCAGCTCAAAAAATAATAATAGCCAGTGTGTGACGCCAGCCAAACCCCAGGGCAGCCATAATCAACTTCCTGCTGGCCTGGGGTGGGACAGGACAGGTAAGCAGCCAAGCCCCAGGGCAGCCTTAACAACGTAAGCCTCAGGTTTATCCCTAACTTTACCCTGACACTGATGCAGTGTTAAAGAGAGTCAGTGTGAATCCCCACTGTGAATGAGCTAATGTAAGCCCAACGGCGTAGCAGAGAGTTTGATGTTGGAGGGGACACAACTTAATAATTTAAATACAACGGTCTATGTACTGGGGTGGGAATAAATGAATTTTAATAAAATAATAGGGAGTGGACGTCCCCCCCCCCCGGTGAGTCAGTAACACAGATGAAAGGAGAAGGACTGGTTTACGTTGGGGTGGGGTGGGAGGCAGAACATTACGGGAAGGAGGAGGAGGTCCTCTCTCACGCTCACAGCTCTGAGAAGATGTCGAGGTATCACCAGTCCAAGGAGAAAGTCATATCTAGAAAGAAAACAAGAAACATCTGCAGAGCGTCCAGCTGTCAGTTAGAAGCTGGAGCTGCAGGACATTCGAGCTAGTACAGAGTTACGGGAAAGCAGGAGAGCCACAGACTGGCACAGACAGGGAAAACAGGAGAGCCACAGACTGGCACAGACAGAGAAAGCAGGAGAGCCACAGACTGGCACAGAAATGGAAAACAGCAGAGCCACAGATAGGCACAGACACAGAAAACAGGAGAGCCACAGACAGAGAAAGTGGGAGAGCCACAGACAGGCTCAGAAATGGAAAACAGCAGAGCCACAGTTAGGCACAGACACAGAAAACAGGAGAGCCACAGACAGAGAAAGTGGGAGAGCCACAGACAGGCACAACATGGAAGGCAGGAGAGCCACAGACAAGCAGACAGAAAGTATGAGAGCCACAGACAGGCACACAACGGAAAGCAGGAGAGCTACAGACAGGCACAGACACAATCTCATTGAACAGGTACAGAAGAACACGCCTCTGGCTTCTCCCATAAGCTCAGACTAATCAGCTCATTATCTGGCAGGGCGATAATGGGCACCCTTGTGATGATGGATTCATGAGGAAATAAAGTGATGTCATGTTCCCAGATTTTGCGAAAACCAGCTCTTCCACGTCCATCACATGTTCCTTCACAATTTTACACGTTGAAACTCACCTTTCCAAACCAACAGTGTCCTCCCACTGCAAGCAAGGGCCCATTTCAGCATGACATCACCCCCCCCCCCCAAACCCTACACACCCCTACAGTGAGGCCCAGAGGCCCAGAATGAGCTGCCTATTAGGAGAGGAGACAGGCGAGATACTTTCTATAGAGGCCAGTAAAGGAAGATCCAGCATGTGTGGCTTGGATTGAAGCCAGGCTGTCAGGGAAAGGAGTTGAGAATTCTCATTGCCATAGAAAGGCTTCCATTGTCTGACTTACATTGACCCCTCTGTGCAATGCTTCCAGGAGGTGATGACAGCTCTCGCTTAAAACAGAGCAAATGCAAACAATCTGCTGATCGCACAGCGAGCAGCCAGTGGCTCGGGTTTGGCCTACGGATGACCTAACTGGCTCTCTCCTTGCAGTCTGACTGAATATATACCTGCACTCTCTCACACGCACACAGCCAGCGAACCTTCCTGCCATAAATAATGTTTCATTGTGTCCAGAATTTGACTGAACTAACCACTCGGATCACAAAAAACCCACAGACATTGGTTGGTACAGCAGTCACTGTAGACACAGCCACAGACAGGCTGGTCGGTACAGCAGTCACTGTAGACACAGCCACAGACAGGCTGGTCGGTACAGCAGTCACTGTAGACACAGCCACAGACAGGCTGGTCGGTACAGCAGTCACTGTAGACACAGCCACAGACAGGCTGGTCGGTACAGCAGTCACTGTAGACACAGCCACAGACAGGCTGGTCGGTACAGCAGTCACTATAGACACAGCCACAGACAGGCTGGTCGGTACAGCAGTCACTGTAGACACAGCCACAGACAGGCTGGTCGGTACAACAGTCACTATAGACACAGCCACAGACAGGCTGGTCGGTACAGCAGTCACTGTAGACACAGCCACAGACAGGCTGGTCGGTACAGCAGTCACTATAAACACAGCCACAGACAGGCTGGTCGATACAGCAGTCACTGTAGACTCAGCCACAGACAGGCTGGTCGGTACAGCAGTCACTGTAGACACAGCCACAGACAGGCTGGTCAGTACAGCAGTCACTGAAGACACAGCCACAGACAGGCTGGTCAGTACAGCAGTCACTGTTGACACAGCCACAGACAGGCTGGTCGGTACAGCAGTCACTGTAGACACAGCCACAGACAGGCTGGTCGGTACAGCAGTCACTGTTGACACAGCCATAGACAGGCTGGTCGGTACAGCAGTCACTATAGACACAGCCACAGACAGGCTGGTTGGTACAGCAGTCACTGTTGACACAGCCACAGACAGGCTGGTCGGTACAGCAGTCACTGTTGACACAGCCAGACAGGCTGACAGGACACAGAAAGCCACAGACACATGAGCAGGTCGGTCCCCTGACCTTAAAGGACTAGCACATTATGAAGGCCTACTATGTCTGCTGCTCTTTGTGAGATTTGTGTTGATAGCGTGGGAAGCTGGAGACTTCGTTTGATGAACGCGTGGATCAGTGAGCGTTTATTGCCAGGCAGTGAGGCTCATGCCTCATCCCCATCTCAGTCCCTCTCTGACAGGAGGAGGTTAGATGACCAGGTGACAGTGAGAAACAGCACGTGTGACTACCTCTGGTGTGCTGTCGTGTTCCTCGTTCTGCAAGCACCCTCGCTCACTCTAGAAAGTTCCCATCAGAAGCGGAAGACAAAGACAGGCAGTGTGGCTGAAGAAGGCACCAGCATTATTCTCGCATTCAGACTCCTGACATAAGTTGCGTCGGGTCGGTAAAGATAAACACATAGAGCCCATCACAGAGAAAGAAGAGAAGCCGGCTGTCTGGCCCTCATCTGCTGCTGTGAGAAACAGGAGGGCAACAGTCACAGCTGAGGGAAAATTCTGCAGAAACACAGGCTGTTACACGCATGCAGGCTGGAGGGAAACACGCGCACACACCGTATCACAGAAAGCCTGATATAATCCAGGCCATATGACCTCACTTCCTCCTGCTGGAGGAGGAAGGTGAGCCAGCTTTATCTGCCTTGGGGGGTGGGGGGTGTTTGTTCCGGGAGCAAGTCCTCGTTTCCATCTGTGACTTAATGGCTGGGCAAGTGGCCTGCTGATCTTTCCTGCTCTGATCCTCCATGTGTGGGCTTCCACTCCAGTACCGTGACCCACAACTCGATTCCAAACCAAATCCTGCCATCGCTTGCGTTCTGCATCCACTTAGTCACACATTCGTAGTCTGTTTGCGTAATGTTTTCATCACCTCCCTCCCCGAAGGGCTGAGGCTCAGGATTGTTTTTAAAAGCAAATCTGTGCCACGGTAAACCTGGAAGCCCAGGTGACTGACATACACCATCCCGGTAGTAAAGGTAGTAGCGATAAGACTGCTGTCCCAAGAGCGCCCCCTATCGGCCAGTGCCACATGTAAGTAGAACATACATCTGAAATTTAAATCACTGACCTACTCACCATCATTGCATGGATATACTGAAATGACAGCTGAATTCAGGAGGACTTGACGAATGGCTTTCATTTCAATTTAACACCCTAGAAAAAGACCTGCTTTTTCGGATCAGATCTCCCAGGCGTGCAGGTACGTCCTGCAGCAGACATTTTGCCAAGTCTAGAGCAAAAGCTCCTGTTTCTTTTAGCCAAGTCAGCTAGAGAGAATGAAAAAATACCGAATCATTACTTACTGGTGACCAAAAATGTGCAAATTCAAGGGAACAAATTAGTTCATTTTCCTCCATATCCAAGCATTTCTAGACCCTCCAAATGTGTAAACACGGTAAGATCACCATGTGTTCCACCAACCAAACTGAACTTCTCTATTCCAGAAAGTTGCCCTTGTCTATAATACTTAACCTTTGTCCCTTTGTGCCCCATTAGTCCCAATGTCAATCAGTTACTGTGTTTAAAACCAGTCTGATCATGCTAATGAGATAGAGTTTCTGTCTTTTTAATTATTAATGACTCTTTAATATAATTTGTTCTGCATTTCATAGATTTCATATAGCTCATTCTGACATTACTATTATAACAGTCGTAAGTCAACATTATTCTACCAAAAACATCTTGCTGCTTTTCCTTTATATTTCGGTGGTTAAATGCCAGCGTCCTTGATCCTGAAAGCCGGTTTGTTTGATAGCGGCTCAGCTGCCACTATTTGCTCACAGGTTCTGCTGATGTCGCTGTGATCTGTGCACATGCAGGGGCACCACCGGAGCTTCTGGGCCCCATGAAAGCGTATCAAATTGGGCCCCCAACCCAGACCAATTTTATAAGGCCCCCGTCACTCAGGGGCCCTCGGCCTTATCTCTATGGTGCCCCCCCATGCACACGCACAAATTACAAACTGTTATTACAATCATCATTACTATATTTTTAAGCGGAGTTTTAATACTTCATCTTCACAGGTGAAATCAGTTTGTGCTGATGCTTCATCCTGATCTTACTGTGACTGAGAACGGTGTCATCCGGGTGGATGATGTCAGACTGTGACTGAGAATGGTGTCATCCGGGTGGATGATGTCAGAGTGTGACTGAGAATGGTGTCATCCGAGTGGATGATGTCAGAGTGTGACTGAGAACGGTGTCATCCGAGTGGATGATGTCAGAGTGTGACTGAGAACGGTGTCATCCGAGTGGATGATGTCAGAGTGTGACTGAGAACGGTGTCATCCGGGTGGATGATGTCAGACTGTGACTGAGAACGGTGTCATCCGGGTGGATGATGTCAGAGTGTGACTGAGAATGGTGTCATCCGAGTGGATGATGTCAGAGTGTGACTGAGAATGGTGTCATCTGAGTGGATGATGTCAGAGTGTGACTGAGAACGGTGTCATCCGAGTGGATGATGTCACAGTGCTTAAATCATTTTGGACATTTAAAAGAGGCTAAAAAGAAGCTTCTGCCCTCAAACCATCAGACTGCTCACCATTTGGTTACACTTTCCTCCTTATCTATGCACCTCACGCTGTATTTTATCTGTGTTGTACATCTCTGGTGTATTATTTTTCAGTATAAATTTACTTATAACTATTATGTTTCTTTTTTAATGCCTTTTTTGCTTTCACTGTTTTTATGGCAGAGTTCACCACCTTGCATTTCACTGCAGGTTATGGTCTGACTGCGTACCTTTTGCAAGGGATGAGTAACACCCTTGAATCCTTGAACATGCCATTAAAATACATGGCTGGTTGCGTAGTCACTGTTGATTGGTGTAATGGCACCACCTCTGGGTGAAGAATATAACTGCAAATCGGTTCACATTCCAAGCTGTTGGTGTGGCCTGGATTGCGGTGCTTCTCAGGAAGCAGTGATCATGCCTGATGTTGTGCGGAAACGGGAGACCAATCGGCTGTTGTGAGAAGGAGAGACTGCGAAGAAAGTGACAGAGTGCTGACTATATAGACAAGATTCAACGGGGCAACTTGAGCAGAAAATGGCTGCTGTGTGTCTGTGTGTATGAGAGAGAGACGGAGAGAGAGAAAGAGTGAGAGGGAGAGAGCAGGGGGTCAGACAGACAGGAAAGAAAACAGGAAACGTTTAAAGGAGAGTTTCTAAGAATAAAACATTTCTGCACGTTTAAACATCAAAATCATATAGAGAATCATGTGTGACACTTTTACTATGTACATGATGTTAAAGGCACCGTGATATTTACACATATTTTATTTATTTATTTTTTAATTCTACTATAATACACACTTAAGGTAAAATTGTAAGAATCAAGTATTTCCTCTGACAGACATTGCTTTCAGTTCCTGTATGTATCAATCATTAACTGAACATGAATCGCAGGAGCCACATGCATATGACTAATGAGACACCTGGTTATTTTAGGATAATGCTACCTTCTGATCTCCTGGGGACTCGGGAACCAGCAAAGCTGCGTTATTTACTCGACACTTTCAGAAATTTGAACAACTCAGCCCAATCAGGTCCATTATTTATCATCTGATCAAATGAAAGATATCAGCTGGTAGAATTACACTGGGAGTCTCTGCATGTTACCCACCGCCCTTATTATCCCGAAGCCCAACCAGAGCCCTCTGGCCTCTGCTCTGTCCTGTAACCCACATTCCCTCTTTACAGCAAGGATGAGGTGGTGGAGGTCTGTTCACCATCTGCTGTGTCCTTAGCATGGCAGTCTGGTCCTCAGAGCATCAGTACGGCTTTCTCTGAAGAAAGAGACCAAGTGAGCAGAGAGAATACAGACATACAGAGAGCCTGCAGGGGCCTCAAACTGAGCGGGGAGAATACAGACATATACAGAGAGCCTGCAGGGGCCCCAAAGTGAGCGGGGAGAATACAGACATATACAGAGAGCCTGCAGGGGCCCCAAAGTGAGCGAGGAGAATACAGACATACAGAGAGCCTGCAGGGCCTCAAACTGAGCGGGGAGAATACAGACATATACAGAGAGCCTGCAGGGGCCCCAAAGTGAGCGAGGAGAATACAGACATACAGAGAGCCTGCAGGGGCCCCAAAGTGAGCGGGGAGAATACAGACATATACAGAGAGCCTGCAGGGGCCCCAAAGTGAGCGGGGAGAATACAGACATATATATAGCCTGTAGGGGCCCGAAAGTGAGCGGGGAGAATTTAGAATTAGGTGATCAGTGGTAATTGTTGACACACCACAGCACACAATAAGGAAATGTGTCCTCTGCATTTAACCCATATGTGATATAGGAGGGGGCAGCTAATTCATTGCCTGGGGAGCAGGATAAGGCTCACGGTACCTCAGTGGTGCCTTGCTGGTCGGGGATTCAAACCTGCAATCTTTCAATTACAAGTGCGCTTCCCTAGCCATTAAGCCGCCACTGCCCCATACAGACACATACAGAGCCTACAGAGGCCCCAAATAACAACAATGTGAGCACGACGTCATTAATTTCAGAGCTTGAAATAGCAAATTATACCAACAGTATCACTCACCTTTGATTCTTTTTTTGCTGTGTGCAGAAGGAAAAAACACATTACGGACATTTTAACAACATTGGCTCAAAATTTAAACCAATCTACAAGAGTAAACTCTCCTAACAACTCTGCAGATAATGCACATTACAGCTCAGACTGTATCTACAAGCAAGAAATTATCATCAGGCACATTTAAAAGAGAACAGGACAGTAGGGGGACTCACCTCTATGTAGGTAACGCAACATCACAAGCAGAATGTAGATCATGATACCTACGAACGCAAACATGCCGACTCCACAGATGATGTCAGTCCAGCTTGCAGACTCTGCAGACGCCACAGGTTTTAAGACATTAAGCTAAACCCTCTGTATGACCCTCACTTCGTCTGGACACAACACCATATTATTAGAGCAACACTTTATAAAGCTGATGTTTCTTTTTCAGAGGATCTTAATTTTTTTCATCACATAAAACTAACTAATTTTCAAGAGTGGTTACCTGATAATCACCCATAATCATTAAGCGCAGGTGTCCAGGGTTTCTCTGTGAATGTGTAAGCCCTGAATCGCGAGAGTCTCTCTGTTACTCTGCGTGTCGCACCTGTTACGAGGAGCGTGAAGCTCTTGCGTATGGGGGTGCGCAGGGAGGCGTGGGACGTCCTGCAGGTGTAGGTGTAGCCTGAGTCCCTGGTGGTCGGCTGCAGGAAGAAGAAGGCAGAGAGACTGTAGGTTCCTCCAGGGTGGTGCCGGTGGCTGGAGAAGAGCACGGTCTTCAGAATCTCCGGGAGACGCTGGCTCTGGTGCTGTCGGAGCCACTCCATCTGCACGTCCAGTGGGTAGTAGCCCTCTGCATCACACACCACCTTCTGTGACTCTCCCTCAGACAGCTGAAGGGTGGGGCCAACATTCAGGCTGACGCGGGGGCTCTCTGCAAGAAAACGGCAGCGGGGCGGACAAACTGAGCAACATGTTTAAGAAGCTGAATCTCACTGGAAGGGTTCAGTATCAGGCAGCTGCCCCTGAGCTCCCAGCCCACGGTGCTGGGAAATCCTACCCAGGATCTGGAGGCTGATGTCTTGGCTCCCGTACAGCGGGGGCACGTAGATGGAGCAGATGTAGATGCCCTCACTGGCTGTGGTGGTAGGGGGGAGCAGCAGGGAGGCGTTGCCGTTGCTGAGGCCTCGCACAGACACGCCCCTTCCCTCGCTGGTGCCTGAGCGGCTGCTGAAGCTGTACAGCTTCTTGCGTTCGCTGTGTTTTTGCAGGCGCCATTCCACGGTCAGGTCGGGCTGCTTGTGGTCCACTGCGAACTGACAGTGCAGTGTGGGGTCGCGCATGAGGGCCGACGTGACGGCGGGTGAGCGCGTCAGGACCAGCATGACCGCTGCGGGCAGAGGGGCGGAGTTTAACATTTCAATGCCGTTCAAGGCAGCAGCGTCTGATTCAGTTTCACTCAGTTCACTTCTGTTCAACTCATTTTCATTCACTTTAACTAAATTCAGTTTTACGTCTATTCTGTTTTCCTACAGGACTTTTCCCTGAATACTGGCTTCAGAGAAGCTGACATAGGATCATGCAACAACTTTGCAAGCACATTTTATGCCATTAACATGCATATGTGTGTAGAGAATCAGTAGTGGGTATGGAGGTTAGATTGGAGGTGCCATGAGGTCTGTATTTCATATGGATACCTGTGGGGAAATTTCAGCTGCATGTTGCAGAGGCCCAGTTCAGCTGCACCCACATGTAATGATTTTTTAGGTTCCAGTCAGAGTCTGCCTCTGGGTTCCTGCTGTACATACCGGTTGTGCTGAGAGTCTCCCGCTCTCCAATGGGGCTCCACTTGTTGATGTCGTCCTGGGGGTTGGGGGGGGTGGCCGGCCTGTGCCTGAGGAATGTGGTGATACTGACGAGGCCCTGACTGTGCTGCAGTGCACAGGTGAACCAGACGTCATCCTCCTGGGCTTCAGGACCTTTCCAGAGCACCTGGATACCCGCCGTGCTGTACCTCCGGATCTCACAGCGAAGGTCGCCGGGGTCCCCGTCTGCGTAATGCCGCATGTCCATCTTGGACCCAGCATGGACTAACAGACACATACAGATTACAGTCTGAGCACCTGGCCAGTCTCACATCAGCACACGTGTGATGGTACCATACTCTGTTACCTGTCACTAGGAAAGTAACGGCCTCGGGGAATTCCGGCAGGTCTCCGGTCTTTCCGAACTGCAGAAATACATCCCTGTGATGGAAACTAGTTTCTAAATGGCCCTCGGAGTTCCGGTGAAAAAATTCCTCCACCAGCTGACAGGGCAGCCAGCGGATTCCCTCCACAGACCCCAGAACACCTGAACAGGAAACACAAACCGCTCCAGCTGAATTAACTGAGACAGTTCAGTTAGCGCTGACAAACTGTACTGTTTCTGCCAAGACAAGCTAAAGCGCCTGTAACGCCGCGTAATGATGAGGATCGACAGAGAAACCTTTATTTCCTAATTCAAACGTCTAGTGTTTGACGAAAACCAAAGGAGCACAATGTAACCTCAAAGTTATCATTCATATCAGGTGCGCGGGGATCACGGTAATGTCACACACCGGGAACATGTCCTGCTTTAGAAAACGAAAAAAAAAAATCGACTGTACAGACAAACGTCGCGCGCATAATACCGAGTAGGACGGAACGGCCACACTTCCAGATCGTATTATTTGACGAATACAACCACAAAACTAACTGCAACTGGCGACATGCATTTGAAAAGTGCATAAATAAAGGTATAAATATTTCACCTGTGCTAAACAATCCGATGAAGAGAATATATTTGAGCACCGTCATGCTGATTCAGAGACCGCGACATGAAGACGTGGTTTTCTCAGACTTTCATTTTCGTTTCAGCCGAATGATGGCCACCCTTCGTTTCCAGAAGGCTCTGTAACACGTGCTGAACCGTAAAATAGAATCATGCATGCTGGATGTAATAACATAACACTTACACGCATTTATACATTCTTTATTGTGAATAATTTAATATTTTTATTATCGTCATTAATCATAAATAAAACGGAGTTTAATCTGATAAGAAATAAATACATTTAATAAAAATGCGATAGAAGCCTGTGATTTGTTATGCATGTAAATTTAACGACCTGGATCATGTTAACGAAACAGTCGTTTTAGTCCATGTGTTGTAATGCGGAGGAGCATAATAGACAGGGGGCGCTAAGAAGCACGCATTTAGCTCGGATTCAGACAGAGTCCCTCTTGAAAATGCAGGAAGCTCGTGCCGGAAGTTAAAGGTCAGAAATAACCGCGGCGTGTCTGTCTTACGTCCCGCCGGTTAGCGGGAAGGGGGTTTATGTTACCTCGTTGGTTTTCGTGCGCTGGTGACTTATCGATGGTATATCAGCACGGAGCCAGTGAAATATGAGTTTTGTTCGGTATCTTTCGGAGCCGTTTGCTTGTTTCTGAGAACCATGGATCACGGTAAGTCAGAGTCTGGCGGCTGCGTTATCTGTAGTTGGACTCCTCTGGGACTGTTTAAACGGGAATATGTGGCATCGGCAGACGGTACTCAAGTAATGCTGACCAGAGGGAGCAGTGATGCATATTTTGAAATGTGTTGTTACGGTGTTATTTCAGAGAACTGGATAAGCTGTGAGAAGACAGCCGTGCTGCAGGGTGGATTTCTGCTGGCCGGGCAGCTCTGCCAGCCGCGCTCGCTGGCGGACCTGGAGAAGGGCGACTGGAGCCGGGTGGAGCAGCCTGTGCTGCGGGCAGTGGCGGAAGTCTGCGGGGGCGCTAGGGCTGGGACTCCGGACAGTGCTCACTGGAAAAAAAAGATTATATGTATTTTGTGGAGCAAGCTCCTGGGGCAGGAGAACGGAGTGGACATTGACGCAAGGTGGCGGGAAGACCCTCTATTCCCAGCACAGGAGGTTTTTCCCAGTATAAGCCGGGCAGTGCTGTTCCAGTTGGTCCAGGCAATGGGCTGTTCTGGGGTATTTACCGAGCTGCTGACGTGCTTCCCCGCGCCGCTCCTGTGTGTAGAGCTCAGCAGGCTGCTCGAGCACCTCAGACGGGACAGCTCTCCGCAGGACGCCCAGCTCCTGCTGGAGGTGTGGTGGGAGCTGTGGAAAGACAAGCGTCACAGTCTGCAGAGTCTGGACCGGGCTTTTGCCGCCCAGTGTGCCCGATACAGCAGCCCCTCCAGCGAGCTCCCGTGTCAGGCTCCCAAGCGGCTGAAAACGGACCCAGACGCGCCTCGCCCTGCCACCTGTGTGCCGTCACTGCTCTTCCAGGCACTGAGGGAAATAGAGAGCCACGTGAACTCGCCCGGTCTGACCTGCTTTGCCCTCTCCAACTGCCTGGACACTCTGTACTCGTCGTTCTTATTGGAACATGCCACCTACACCAAGGGCACTGATCTGCACAGTCTCGCTTGGGAGGTCCGTCTGAGGGAGGAATACAGTCGGGCAGCCGGTCCTCGGCTGGAGGAGATCATCAGAGAAGCTCAGAGAGACCAGGCTGCTGGCCGGAGCCGCTCGCCTTTCCATCTGGAGGACATGTCCCTTCTGCAGGGCCTGCGGGCCACATGCTCCCTCGCCCAGGCCTGGCGGAGTCGAGGGCTGCTGAAAATTCCAGACGCGGAGGTGCTGGGCTCGGTCACCCTGAGGCTCAAACGAAGCCTGCTGCTCGTGATCCGTGCCTTGGAGGATCTGCTGGGGTCTGGTGGGTTAATGGAAGCCGAGAGGCATGACGTGAGTGACCTGAAAGACCAGCTGAAGGACCTGGAGGTGCTGGCTCTCCCTGATCCACAATGCACTTCTGCAGAGATGGCTCGCGTTGCCATGGCAATCATCGACCATCGGCTAGAGGGACATGAGGATGTGGCTCTCAGGTTTGCTTCGGAGCTGGACTGGGCTTCCAGCGGGACAGAGTGGATCAGCTGCCTGGAGAGAAACAAAGAGGTGTTTCAGCACAAAGACCTGGTTCTGAAGCTGCTCTCCACCCTTGCTGTGATGTGCCAGCTGGAGGCTGATGTCCTGCAGTGTAAGAAGCTGCAGTCCATCATCGCCGACGTCTTCTCGGAGCTTCCGCTGCTTTGCAAGAATGAGACGCTCGTGGCGGTGTTGGCATCTTGGGGACCAGGGGGGCTCCGCGGCTTCCTGCCCCAGGCGCTGTCCGAGGGCTTTGCTGAGGAGCTCAACCTGGCCTTCAACAGCATCATTCAGAGCAGGGCGGAAGGCAGCATAGGCCCCGCCGTGTCCGCCGTGGCCCGTGTGGCACTCCAGGACCCTCAGGCCACCTTGCGGCGCTGTTGCCACTTGGCCGTGGTGAACCTGGGGGCCCATTCTCTACTGGCCCAAATCCTCCAGCAGCTGCCAGGGCTCTGCTACCCCCAACCCGGGGCGGGGGCTCCGACTGGGGAGAGCCTGCTGTGTGGCTGCCTGCGGGACGCCGTGTGGGAGAAGCTGTCCTCCTCCAAAGAGGAGGAGCAATTCCTGCATTTCGTTTCTGCCTTAATGGATCCGGTTGCACTGCCGCAGGAAGCAGCGGTGGAGCCCTTGCTGGCTCCTGAGGAGGTTCTGCGTACCTTTGTCCTGCCTTGCTTATCACCCTCGTCTTCCTGGAGGCTGGAACTCTGCCTGCAGCTGCTTCTTGCGGCCCTGAAGTTGGCGTGTCGACCCAGGGTGACGCACTGGGTGATGAGCTGCTCCCCTTTCCCCCTCCTTTTCACTCTTGGCCGGCTTCTGGATGACAGCTGCAGGTGCTGGGAGGAGCCAGCAGATGGCAGCCTTCGCACATCCATGGAGACCAAAGAGCTGCTGATCCAGGCTTTGAATGTGCTGGCAGAGCTGGTGGGCCAGGAGGTGGCCGCCGCCCCCGACTCCTGGTCCAGGGCCCTCTTTTGGCTCTACAGAAAAGCAGAAACCCTGGACTGGACAGTGCGCCTCCGCTTCCGGCCCGTGTGGGGGGCACACTTCAAAAACGAGGTGCCAAAGTCACTGCTGGATGTGTGTGAGCTGCCAGAGCAGGACTGGTGTCCCCTGAAGATGCCCCAGTATGGACCGGGGACGGGGCTGCTGGCCTGGGCCGAGTGCTGCTGCTACTCCGACTCGATGCAGGAGAAGCTTCTGAGCTGGCTGAGCCTGAACCAGAGCCAGGCGGAGGACGTCCGCATGTTCAGCAAGGGGCTGATGGTGGTGCTGACGCAGGTGCTGCCCTGCTGCACCATGGCGGAGTGGGCCAGGCTGCTGGGGGCCGTGCGCGCCCTGCTGGTCTCGGGCCGGCTCTATGTCCCCTATTCGCTGGAGTACGTGGACTTCCTGCCGCTGCTGGACCTGCGGCCGCTGGCCACCGAGCTGCGCCTCTCCGTGCTGCTCTTGCGTGTTTTCCAGCTGCTCTGCGGCCCCAGCTGCGCAGCCTGGCTGTCTGCGGGGGGTGCGGCGCACGTAGGCCGCCTGTACGCCGTCGCCGTGCGGGGCATGGCGTCCTCGCTGCTGGAGAAGCTGCCGGCTGGCACGGCCGGTGACCGCGGTGACAGTGCAGCGGCGCTCCTGTTCGCTCTGACCCAGGTGTTCTGCCACACGCTGCACGTGCAGGTGATGCTCCCGGGCCCGGCCGAGTCGCTGTGCCTCTGCGCCCTGGAACTTGTCACGCAGTGCCAGGCCGTGCTGGCCGCCCACCCCAGCTCCAGCTCCGCCCTGCAGAGGGACGACATGCGGCACTTCCTGACATCCATCGCTAACAATGTGCAGAGTGTGGAGATGAGGACTGCGCTCTGCCAGAAGATTGCTCAGCTATGAAGGCACTCGGTAGAAAGAACCATGAATTAAAAAAAAAATTCTGCACATAAAATTAAGTTTTGTGGTTATGTTAAATTGAGCTGTGGCTGAACCTTTACAGTAAAGATGGAAAGGAAAAAGGCCTTGGGGTTTGTGTGTGAAGTTTATGAATTGAATGTTTCCTTATGCCACCACCAGATGGCAACACACAGCCAGTAAATCAGGCTTGGGGTCTCATTTCAGTATTTGCTTTGCTGCCCTGCTTGAGGAGGATGTACTGTTCTGATCCTGCTGGACATGAGTGAGTCTCACTCTGTACACTAACAGGCCTGGATTTGTTCCTTGACTGTTTAGCCTGAATGCAGCAGTGTTGCTTAATCGCGTTTCTATAAAGCAGCTTATTTTATAGTTCACCCAGATTTGAATATTTTACTGAAGCTATTCTACTAATTAAGGGTACAACAACCGTACCTTTGAGCTTTTATATGAAGCTGTCTATTTGGCTTGTTTTACATACCCCCATCCATTCATCATGCCCACTTGTCTCAAGCTCTGGGTCCCCAAAGCCCTGCATGAAACTGGATGCGTTACTGCACAATACTGCTTATTCCATAAAAACCCAAACTTTCTGGGTTTTTTATCTTCCTCTCTGTGCTTTTACACATGGCCAGAGCTGTGTGTGTCATAGCCAGTGACCGCTGCATGTTTGCTGTGTCGGCGTACCCAAGGTGTCCTGCCTCACCCCCTGGGCTGGGAGGGGGGGCAGTGACGTGGCAGTTACCAGTGTTTTCACCCCTCCAATAATCAAATGAGTCTGCTTAGCCTCAGTCAAATTAAATGACATATCACCTGCTGGCTTATTTCCAGTGTATAGCTGTAAAATTGCACGCGGTTCCCTTTGAGCACGTTCTTGTGTTCGAGGCCCCGAACAGGTGCTGGTTATCGGGGCTCCTTGGTACGGGACAGCGCTGTTCCACCAGGCGCCGGTTATCGGGGCTCCTTGGTACGGGACACAGCGCTGTTCCACCAGGTGCCGGTTATCGGGGCTCCTTGGTACGGGACACAGCGCTGTTCCACCAGGCGCCGGTTATCGGGGCTCCTTGGTACGGGACACAGCGCTGTTCCACCAGGTTTAACTTTCAAAGCTCACCTGTCAGTTCCTCCAGTTTCAGCGGTAGAATCGACATGTCCGCCACCACAGGAGCGTTATATCACGTCCACACCTACACTAAGGCTTCAATGCAACACAGCAAAGATTGTTTTAAAAGTTTATTCGTTTTATATATATAATATATATAAATATATAATTTATATATAATATATATATATTTTTTTAACAGCCATGGTTAAAAAGTGACATCACTTTATCACCAGTCAGCATAAATAAAAGTCTCTCTTACGCCTGTTAATTTAACTGAAAACAGTAATGGGTCATTTCAGCACCACAGTGTCCTACATTCTCTATATTGCATCACAATATAAAAATATACATTTATGCTGTTTCCAAAACATTCTTTTCCATGTTGTTCAATGGCATGTTAAATTCATACTGTCAGCATTATTTTAGTGTACCTTAGATTGTCATTTTCACAGCATTTTAAAAACATCAGTAATCAATAGCAGCCACACAGATAAAACTGTTATAGGACAACCTAATGAATAGAATGCACAGCGCCACCTTGTGGGAGTGAAGGGAAAGTGATGGGATGGAGTGTGGCGAATGGGGCGACGGTGAGCCGCATGCTCTTCAAAACCCAAAACCTGAAGCTCAGAGGCAACTTAAATTGTCTAATATCCCCAGCAGGGGGCGCCACAAACCTGACCATCTTCCAGGAGCAGGGAGATTATAAATAAAAAACCAACAAGAAAAATGCAAAAGGAAACGAGTGTGACGAGTCTTTTTTTTTTTTTTGAGACTGACAATCCTGAACAGAAAGGCGCATTTAAGGGGAGAGCTGAGGCTGCAGGTGCGGTGCACAGACGGCCGGCCTCGGACCTTCCCACGGTGTCATCCCTGCCTCACACACAGGCAGACCCCCGCCCCCACTGCACCCAGGCTGAGTGAGTATGACTGAGTAAGTGGGGGGCAGCTCAGGATCCCTGCAGAATGTCCCTCTTGGACTTGCCGGGCATTTGGGCGGAGGCAACCTCTCTCTCGCTGACATCAGATGCTGGGCTCCGCCCCCCTATCTCTGTCAGCAGTCCCATTGGGCCGGGCTCCTGCCCATTCTCCCCCAGCTCATCCGGGGTGGGGATCTCACATCCGCGAGGAGGTCGCCAGCTCGTAAAACAGCACGTAGGCATCGCTGCCGCGCACTTGGCTGGAGGACATTGGCGTCACTCTAGGGGGAGAGAACAGCAGTGAAGCTGGGCCCCCCCACACCCTGACTTACACCACGACCATCTCACGCCGCCCCTCTTTTGTGACAAGTGCTGCTGCATGATCGGCTTTGGTGGGAGTAAAGATGGAGCGACATGGTGGCCGGAGCCGGAGCGCAGACACGTCGCTGTTGATCCCTCCACCATGTGAAAATAACCCCGAGTCTCCAGAGGCTTATCATGTGTGACTCGACGGTGGACCAAGCTACACGCACAAGGCCGGCACAGTCCCTCAGCCAAGGAATCACCCGAGACCCATCTGCCCAGGGAACGCCTGGACCACAGTCCCTCAGCCAAGGAATCACCCGAGACCCATCTGCCCAGGGAACGCCTGGACCACAGTCCCTCAGCCAAGGAATCACCCCGAGATACGCCTCTCGGACCGCTGCTCTGTCCCGTCTTCATCAGCTGTCCCTTGCCCATCTTGGCAACATGATTAGTTCTCGTATTTCGCTCTTGTTTAGCAGGAATCTAGTCCTGATGGTCTGGTCTGTACCTAAGCTGACTGTATGTGGATTTTAATACCTGCTAAGTATATTTAGATGTAAAAGCAGGAAGGGAAATGATACTCTGAATGCCAGTTTAACTAACGGGACTCAGAGAACGAGCTGATATAAAATTTGGAATGGGGGGACAGAGAGGATTCTGGGAGAAAGGAGCCTTATCAGCAACCGTTAACCTGCATGACATGGATGGACAATCTAGATTTGACTATCCCTCTAAAGCAGGGGTGTAAAACTCTGTCATATTGAAAACCACCTATGAGTTTGCCCAAAGCTCATTTATTTAATTAAAAACAGCATTCAGCAAACTTCACAGTTATTTGGTTGAAATCTTAACTATTTATAAATAACATTTACAAATGTGAACTTTGTAGTAAACATTATTCCTGAAAATTCTCTTTTAAACTAAAACTAAACAATGATCAGTGATGGACAGGGTTCCGCTAATCGGCTAATAAGCGAAGCTAACTTTTTTGATAGTGGATTAGCAATTCTGCTAACTTTGAAAACCATTAGCGGACTATTCTAAAATCCTAAAATCACACATACTTGTTCTGGTCTGTTGTGAGCAGGTAAGCAATGCTTGTAGGTTAGCAAGTTCATCGCAAGAAGCTCAACACAGACATTCCTGGATGACCGAAAAGTACCTCCTCCAGAGTCGGCATTAAAAAACACTTCAGGAACTACCTCAGAGGAACTACCTCAGAGGAACTACAGTTGTGGCGAGTTCCTGTGGTAGAGCAACAGAAGTTCCTGGTTTCTGAAAAAAGTCCACATCAGACAATTGTTTCTACTGTATTCCCTGCTGTAGCAGAACTGCACCCAAACCGTGAACCCAATCATATCTCCCCCGTTATGGGTAGTGACCTCAACCCCTCCAATGTTCAAACCAAAGTCATGCCCTTGCATCACACTCCTATTCCTGAGCCATTTTAAACAGAATATCAAAACCATTTGGTGGGCCTTGAGTTGGACACATGGGTCCTGTAGGATGGTCCTGGTAGCCCTGCCCTGGTAGCCCTGCCCTGGTAGCCCTGCCCGGGTAGCCCTGCCCGGGTAGTCCTGCCCTGGTAGCCCTGCCCGGAGACCCTGGCCAGAGCAGCAAACACTCCGTCCAGGCGGTGACCTACCTGGAGTCGTTGAAGGTGTACCACTCCCCAGAGGGAGGGTTGCGGCAATAGGCTGTGTAGTGACCTCCCATGGTGGTGCCAGAGTGATTGGACACTGCATACAGGTTGTAAACTGCATTGGCTATAGGGTGGGGGGGGACACTCAGGTTTACACATCAGCACGGACATTGCCCCCCCCCCCCCCCACACGGGTGAAAAAAACACTACAACTTACTGCTGTTCTCTGACGCAAACTCCCTGAGGTCCAGCTCCTTCAGGGGGAAGCTGACAAACGTGGACAGCTTGCTGGTTCTGATCCGAGCTTCGGAGAACCGTTTTAGATCTGGGAAAGGGTGTCAGTTAAGGTTGATAAGCCCACATGCGTGCGTGCACGCCAGCGACGGGTTCGAGTGTGTGCACACAGGCAGAGAAGGATACGCAGCACCAGGATCTTGGGAAAACGCTGGATGGTGAATTTCTTCGTGCATTTCCGCCTGGCCTTACACCTGTAGCACGTCTGTTGAGGGCATGGGGGAGGGAACGGGGGAAGGCATGAGGGAGCGCACAGAAAGGGTCAGGTGACGACCCAATGGCCTCCATGGCCAAGGATGGCCCAATCCCTATGGGGTGGGCGGAGCCACAGGACCCACCGGTTTCTCGTCTCCGTCCAGCACGTCCTCCTTGGTGAAGAGCCTCATGCAGTCCATCAGACTGACCTCACCATGGCCCTTCTGCAGTGGGGTGAGGCGGGACACAGATCAGTGGGGTGAGGCGGCCCACGTGCAGAATGTGACGTTAGTGGCCGGGCATCAGGGACACCCACCTTGGCGATGGGCAGAGACAGATCCCAGAATGGGTCGAACACAGTGGAGCAGTAACCACACTGGCAGCAGGTCAGCGAGCTCTTCAGCTGGCCAACGAAGAGATCTTACAGAGATACAGGCTGGTCAGACTTATATGCGCACACACAGTCATACGCAGACACACACACACAGGCACACACAGTCATACGCAGACACACACACAGGCACACACAGTCATACGCAGACACACACACACAGGCACACACAGTCATACGCAGACACACACACACACAGTCATACGCAGACACACACACACACACACAGTCATACGCAGACACACACACACACAGGCACACACAGTCATACGCAGACACACACACACACACACACAGTCATACGCAGACACACACACACAGGCACACACAGTCATACGCAGACACACACACACAGACACACACAGTCATACGCAGACACACACACACAGGCACACGCAGTCATACGCAGACACACACACACAGACACACGCAGTCATACGCAGACACACACACACACAGGCACACGCAGTCATACGCAGACACACACACACACAGGCACACACAGTCATACGCAGACACACACACACAGGCACACGCAGTCATACGCAGACACACACACAGACACACGCAGTCATACGCAGACACACACACAGACACACGCAGTCATACGCAGACACACACACAGGCACACGCAGTCATACGCAGACACACACACACAGACACACGCAGTCATACGCAGACACACACACACAGACACACGCAGTCATACGCAGACACACACACAGACAGTCATACGCAGACACACACACAGACAGTCATACGCAGACACACACACAGTCATACGCAGACACACACACACACACAGTCATACGCAGACACACACACACACACAGACATACGCAGACACACACACAGACAGTCATACGCAGACACACACACAGACACAGACAGTCATACGCACACACACACAGACAGTCATACGCAGACACACACACAGACAGTCATACGCAGACACACACACAGACAGTCATACGCAGACACACACACAGTCATACGCAGACACACACACACACACACACACAGTCATACGCAGACACACACAGTCATACGCAGACACACACACAGACACACACAGTCATACGCAGACACACACACAGACACACACAGTCATACGCAGACACACAGATATACACATCAGTGTAAATCAGAAGGCAGGAAACCCTTCCTTACAAAAATGATGGCTGGGGTGGGAATAACATTCCTGTTAGTGGGTATATTTAATATCCAAAGTGCCAGAAGGAGTGACCACTATCTAATTTGTGCTACTTTTTGTATTTGCTGACACACAGAAAGTCACACCAGCACACAAAATATTAACGTTATTTCACACACACGCCTGGTACCACTGTCACACGCACACTAATCTCTCATTCTCTCTCACACACTCACACGCACACACATACGCACACACACACACACGCACACTCACACGCACACACACACGCGCACACGCGCACACACACACACACACAGAGCCAGCTTCTCACCCACTATCTTGCTGTCCTCCCTTTCCAGGTAGCGGTTCCACATGCGTTTCCCTTTCTCATCATCCCTGCAGTGGGGGGGCGGACATACACACATGTGACTCCCTGAAGCTGAAGCAGCCTGCAGGCTGCTGGGGGTGGGGGGAGCGAGAGGATTCTAACTCACGGCAGGTGGTCCAGGTCCTCGGCGTGCCCCCGGGGGCGGACCGTAACGCGGTTCACCTCGTTGTGCAGACCATCCAACAGGAAGCGCAAGAACTCCTGCGCGTCCTGCTGACTGCAACAGGAAAGAGCCTCAGAACTGTGTACAGACATGCACACCTCCCCAAACCGGCCAACAGGTGGCGTCATGCTTAAACAATTAACCTGGCAAGTGGAAGTACGCATCTCGGCAGGACGGCAGTGGAGGACGGCACTCACTTGTAGCCCACAAATCTGGGGGCGTATTTCTGGATCTGCGTTTTAAACTCGGAGGGGCCGACAGCGTCGCTGCCTGACGATGTCCACAGTCTCTGTATGAGTCTGGCAAACTCTGCGGGGAGAACAGGTGTGAGGGTGACACGGGAGAGCTGCTGGCGTGTGATGTAACAGTGTGTGTGGCAGCGTGTGGGTGGTAAGGCACCAACAGGCCGTCTGTGTGCACTGGCCGGGGCGGCGGGTACGAGCGCGACCCTCACCCTCCATCAGGGTGCCATTCCCGCGGCTGCTGCTGTTCAGCTCCCGCCGGTAGCTGTTGTTCAGGCAGTAATCGCGCAGGCTCTGCGTGTTACTGAGGCACTGCAGGATGGAGTTCATGAAGCACTAGGAAGAAAACGGGAGCCGGTGAACCCGGGGAAGTCCCGCTGACGCATGGCACGTCATGCTGCACTTCCGGCTCCACCACGTTAGCCGCACGCTCCGCTAACGGGGCGCCATCATTGCAGCAAGTTACACATGCAAGAGCGGTGAAAGTCAAATACAAAAGCAATTAACTAAAACTAAAAACTTACTAAAAGCATGCCAAATGCCACATCTATGTGTCCAGTTGCTGTGAGGGGCTTTGCCAGTGTCAATGCAGACAGTTACAGGCAATCAGCCATTTTAGGAAAAATGAGCCCTAAACTGTCTGTGACTGGTAAGAGAGCAGCTTGGCAGATGTCCAAAGGCCTTTATTATTTGAATAGTTGAACACAGCTGACTCAGATTGGCAGCCTGACGATGCTGTGACGATTGACGATGCTGTGACGATTGATGATGCTGTGACGATTGACGATGATGTGACAACGGGCTCCTCCAGCGGGGCAGGGGGAGACGGATGGAGCCCAGATATCGACTCCTCCTCCTACAGCTATTTTCGGAACTCGCAGTTGAAGGGCGAGAGCTCCTGCATGTTTTCTGAGTCTAGCGCTACACACGAAAGAGGCGGTGGCACGTAACGCATCCATAGGGACACGGGAGACCCCCGCTGAGGCATTAACACCCCCCACGGTAGCAGGCGGCACTGCGTCTCTCGGTCACCGGCTAACTGATACTCACTGTGTTCCCCAGGTTCTTCAGCCCCAGCAGGGCCTGGGCGCTCTTGGAGTTCTGTGGAAAACAGACCAGACCGTTTCTAATAAGGAATATTAACAGAATGGGGACTTTGATTCGTAATCACAAGGAATTCACAGGCTAAGGACGACATTAAATGCATTTAATAAACTGCATTTAGTAATGTAAAATTCTTAAACTGTATGTCAATAAAGACAAATAAAACCAAGTATTACTTCTATAAACCCTCTTAGTAAAACACAAAAATGACATTTTAAATAAGTAATGTCCTCTTAAGCATGTTAAAAGAATGTAAATAAGATCAGGTATTTACCAAAAGTACTAACTAGAATGGACATAACGGTAAATCAAATTTCGCTATATCATGATACAAAAGCCTGAATACCGTCATGGGACTATAACAGCGTCTACCAGGATTTACATGGTTATTTCATGGGACTATAACAGCGTCTACCAGGATTTACATGGTTATTTCATGGGACTATAACAGCGTCTACCAGGATTTACATGGTTATTCCGTTAGTACAGCTGTGCTCTATTATCTGTCCTTGTTGACAATTGCATTGTTTTTTTTAACAGCAAAGGGCGTGATCACACTAAAAACAGTGATGTTCCACTGATCCAGTTGCTGCAGTAATATATTATTTTTATTTTATCAAAGGACCACTTCTACTGACTGCTGCACTACTTCTGTTTTGCAGCTGTACGTAAAGTCATTCATTTTTCCAAGTCGTCATATTTCTTCATATTTTAATATCGTGATAAATATCATACCATGGACTTGTTATTGTGATATTACCATGACCTTTCGGTATTAACATCCCCACTAGGCCTCCCAAATATACCATCAGGGATGGTGCACATGTTACCTGCATTACACAACAAGAACAGTAGGGGGGGCAGTGAGTGTGGTAGAGGTGTCATAGAATGAAAATCTGACTTTACTGCACAGTTGAAAAAGGAGAGTTTGGTACATGGAACTGACATAGTGTCAATCTTCAACACTGTTGTTCCAGTTTTCAAATATACTTCCGGAATATGTAAAAGGATGTGAAAAAGACCATTTCAAAATTCCAAGACTCATGTAATTGCGCAACAGGCTTAACCACGCCCCCAAACGTAACGTATGCCAGCTCGCTTTCGAGCTCAATGGGCATCGGGACTTTTCTGTAGGTACTGTGAAGCGTGAAGCAGAGGACGACAGTGAAAATGGCAGGTCGTGTGCGTAAGTGTGCCCCTCAATGCTATGATGGAGATGGTGGCACTTTTCATACTTCCCAAGGAACCAAAACACCAACACGCTTGGCTGTTGTTCATATTTAACAGGCAAGTCAGGGGTACCTTTCCCAAAAGCTCTTATAAGCAACTAACATAGTTGGAACCGTTCAGTTGCATAAATCTGACTATGCAAGTTGCTAATTACATTGCTGACAACTATGCTTTTGGGAAAACGTACCCCAGTTTAGCAGGGGAGTCGTATACAATATTATTAACATTATGTGATACTGACATGAGGCTTCTGTACTTCCTACTTTTGATTAACTAAACAAACATTTAATCAGTACTGTAGTAAAAAAACCATGAAAGCCGAACTGCAGATTCATTGCAAACACATTTACAAGCTGCTCACCTTGCGGTTTGGAGTTCTTGATAAAACTTGCATGACAAAGCTAGCATTGTAAAATCATGTTGCATAAGATGAAAAATAATTTGTGTTCTTGTTACAGAGCTGAAAATAAAGTTATTATGCTGACGTTGCGTCTAGGCTGAAGTGGAACCATTACTATTGTTACAGTTACATGCAGCAAATTGGTTCTACGTGAGCCATTGCAGCGCCTGACTGTAAACCAGCCAATCAGAGCAGAGCTCATGAACATATTAATGGGCCCACCAAATAAGGGAAATTAGCTTGTTTCATTCCAGGGCCAAATTATAGGGATGTAAATGGGCCTGTAAAACCACTTCTGGACAAGTTCACATAGTTTCTTGGCAGACAGGACAGAACAGTCTGAATAAACGAATCAATGCATTCTGTGGCACCTGTTATGGCCAGGGTGTAGGATGCGGGGGCCATTCGGTGCCCCCCCCCACGTACATTAACCAGCAGGTCCAGCACGTTTAAGCTGGCTGCAGAACATATACCCCAGTGCTGCCCGTTTGATCATTGCTCCTCACCATCTGTCCCCACTTTACTTAGTAACTATATGCAGATTACAGAGTAAACAAAGGCAGGACAACTGCAGGCCCATGGCGACGTTAGAGACACTGCGCACAGCGGCCAGATGGGGGCAGCCTTGGCCCTGCCTCCAACGGACACTCACACCTAAGAGGCGGGTGTGTGCGCTGGGTCCTACAGCCACTCTAAGACGTAAGGGGGGGGGGGGGGCGCAAGGCAAATGTTTGTGTGTACGACCTGATGAAATCTGCAAGAAATAATCGGTTGGCTTCCTCCCCATTTACAATAAACAAAAAATCTATCATTGTTTGGCATTTTCTCAGCCTTGGGAGGGGCCATGCTGATCCGGTGGGCTTGGTCACTCCTGGTTCCCTCCTCAAGCCAAGCCTGGTGCTGCACAGATCCTTTCCGTGTTTCTTTTCTGATTCAGCAGGCCGGCACCTCCACAGAGTGCTGGTTTAAGTATGCAGAGATTCACACTGCCTCAAAGGGAGCCCAAAGGTAAATTGTGCTCCATTTTTTATTTACCTTAGGGATGTCGCAGCCCAGAGGACAGGGGGGACATTCTGGAAGGTAGCAAACAGTCCGCAGACCAACGTACACTTAATTTCGCCATATACGTTTCCAACCTAGTGACAGGAAAGACTGACAATGATAACCCTGCATTGGCGTCAAAGACATCCAGCTGCTATCTCACGGAGATGCACGGAGTCGTGTTCAATTATTCGGATGGTCGCAAAAGAGAAAGCTTTATATGCGAGGGCTATCAGTGCAAAGCTTTATATGCGAGGGCTATCATTGCAAAGCTTTATATGCGAGGGCTATCAGTGCAAAGCTTTATATGCGAGGGCTATCAGTGCAAAGCTTTATATGCGAGGGCTATCAGTGCAAAGCTTTATATGCGAGGGCTATCAGTGCAAAGCTTTATATGCGAGGGCTATCAGTGCAAAGCTTTATATGCGAGGGCTATCAGTGCAAAGCTTTATATGCGAGGGCTATCAGAATCAGAATCAGAATAAGCTTTATTGCCAGGTATCATATGAGGAATTTGTTGTAGTGACAGAACTCTACAGTGCAACAGAAAGACAGTGACAAGACAAGACACAGGTAATAAAAAGAGTTATATACAGATATACAAAGTAGCGTGCAAAATAGCAAAAAGACATTCCAGTATGACCAGGTATGATGTGTTTGTATAGGTATGTTGATATGTGCAAATATGAAAAATAAATAAGCATGTGTGTTAAATAAATAATTTGTTTTAGTGTTGTGTGTACCACGTGTATTGTTAAGTGTACATGACATTGTTAAGTGTTCATGACATGGACTGCCTGGGGGAAGAAACTGTTCCTGTGTCTGGTCGTTTTGGTGCTAAGTGCTCTGTAGCGTCGACCAGATGGCAGCAAAGGTAAGCTCGCATTCTGGGGTGCTGTTGGCCAGGGACCCTCTTCCTGAGTGTGACGACCCTCCGTTGGCCAGGGACCCTCATCCCGAGTGTGACCCGATTTTGGCCGGTCTGGAGCACAGCGGTTGTTGACCTGAAAGGCCCTCTCCTGGCAGTCCCACTCTGGGCACTGAGGTGACCAGTTTTAATGCACGTCACCTCAGAACACCCTAACAATGAGCTTAAGCTGCACTTTTCCTCCAGTCAGACTTTTGGTGCCCACCTCTGTTATTTAGCTGTATATTGCATGCATATTTGGTCGCATTAGTATAAATGTACACAGGCGTGTCCGTACTACACACTGTGGGAAAGCATGATGGCGTTGATGTTGTACCAAATCAGAAATCCCATACTGATTCTGTATCTCTCTCCTACTCTTTCTAGTCCTCTCTCACATTCGTCCCCCCCCCCACACTGACTTTCTCTTCGCCTCCCCCCAAGTGACCATACGGTCAGAAGAAGGACACCCATGTACTGCTCAGAACAAGGTGGGGGACTAACCCTGATTTCATAACTGTCCCCTTCGCTGCCCCCCCCCAGACTTTGTTCAAAGTGATGAAGGTGTGAGGTGCTCCTGTCGCAGGTATTTGGGTGGCGATCTGCACCTTCCAGATGAAAGGCTCACTAAGATCATGCCAAGGCTCCCAGGAGCCGAGAACGTCCTGGTCCTCTGCTCAACTCATACAACAAACACGAAGAAATTGACCGACTGACTTCAGCATATTTATACTGAACATGACTGGACATCGGTGGCCTTCAACTACAATCTGTCCAAGAGGTGACAGCATAGTCAGTTCCGGTCACCTGAGGAGCAAGTGTCTGAACAACAGTTGTTTGTGACGGAAACCAGTAAAAGAGAGACTTGATCTTCTGTGGCTTGGAAATCGAGTGTCTTAGTATCTAATGTAAGTACATCTGGAAGGGAGCTGAATATTCCTGCATTTATGTCCCTGTCTAGTACAACCCTAAGACATACACAGGACCTGTCACTCTGAAACACATACAGGCTGTGGGAAAGAGAGACTGTGGGAAAGGTGCCTGCAGTACACATGAATGGTCAGCAGGGGGCACAGTCCTCAAGGAACATATTGCAAATACAACTAAAACAAATAAACCCGTTATGCAAAATAATCTGTAAACAAAACTAAAAATAACCCTTATCCTACCGAAGAATAGAGTAAGATGTGATAATAACTGAGCTGTGGAGACATGGGAGGAGGGGTGATCAGCAGACCCCAGGAGTCCTGTGCTAGTTCACCTAGCATGCCGCTTGACATACTGTTTTGTCAACATGCTTCGCTCACATAGGGGGGAAGCACAGGACAGGCAGTGGGGGGTCAGCCTCGGCAATGGGCATACCCACCCTCCCAAGAACTACACTGTAATTCATGGAGTATGCTGTGATTATTCAAGTACATATCTATGACTATGAGGAACGCAGGCAATTATAGATCTTTTTAAAGTTTATTTCATAGGACAAAATCATTTGTTGGTTATGTGTGTGTCAGGTCGGCCCTGAGTTTCTGATGACAGAGACCCTTAACTGCCTTGTTCGGAGAGCATGCATGATATGCAGGGAGATGATCAGAGACCGCCTTATGCAAAGCTAGAATGGTGACGTGACTGATCAGGTGAGAAACGGCGTGCATCTTGAAAACTGGACACGAGATTAAAACCCACTGGAAGACATATCGCGCAGAAAAAGCAAGGCCACGGCGTGTCTGCAGCACCGCGAGGAGTGGCTTAAGCGTCCGACCTCAGCAGCGCTCAGCAATTATAGTGACCACGAAACACAAGCATCTGTTGCTGAATAATTCAAATAATTTGGAGAAACACATTATACATACTGAGACGTACTGTTAAAGGAGAAAAAATATATAGCAATTCAAAATCACACGATACAACTAATACAAGTATTACATGTAATAGTCGGACATTGACGTTGGTCACGTACAGAGGAACAGGATTAATTTTTCCGTCGACTATCCGTGACTAAAAACATTGTACGACGTTTAAAAAAAAAAAAAAAAGGAATTCACGATGGATATGGTTTTATGAATTATAAACATCCATGAAGTGCTTAATGGATTCCACCTGTCTGCGGGTCCCCGACTATCCTTACCTTTGCCTGATTAATAAGAAACCCCACAAAGGTAGACACAAGCATGGTGGAGGTTTTCCGGCGGAGGTCCTGCCTGAGGAAGGGGAAAGCGGTAACCGGGGGGTCCTCGGGAACGGTCACCCTGTATGACCGCCGCAGGCTGGGCATGACGGCCAAGACGCGCTTTATCTATTCAGACAAGCGCGGCTCTTCGCTCATATGAAGGCGTCCGCAGATCCCGCCTATTTCTCCGAAGAGCTACCGTCTCTGCCCGATCTTGCACCTCTTAGTGTATCGCTCTTTAATTATATTAATATCCACCGACGTTCGCGAGAAGGACTTAATGCGGCTGCACCTGAAGCGCTGCGTGACACTAAAAGCTGCGCGACTCTACACACTTTGCATAAAATGATGCACCTTCAGTTCTTCACCTATTACAAATAAAACGAATAAATAACATATAAATGCAATAAATAAATGTATCTAAATAAATAAGTTATAAATAAACGACGGTGAGTCATCCCAGGTTTTAGTTGAAATAACCCGAAAGGCGCTGCTCGGTCGTGTTTTTACCGAACTTCGTACACGCCCCCCAGTCCCCCCCTTTCTTACGGACGTCAGACTTCGTTCGTGATTTTCAGACGTCAAACAGACAGAGGTCACCGTTTCAGTCCCTTTTCACCTTCATCATCTTTGCTGGTGGGGATCTAGAAAGTTTCATTCAAAGCCCCATTAACTGTCTGTATAGATACTGCGGGTATCCATAGGCGACTGTATGCAAACGTTGCAGACGCTGCGATGAAGTAATGTCGCGTTTACAATAGTTAACAGGTTAGTTTAACTGCATTGAGAAAATATACATATTTATTTCCGATGGCTGAAAATGCCTGTCTTCAAATTCATGGGTCCTTTACACTGAATCCCACAGGCTACAACGATAAACATTAAAGATGTTGTATTTCACACAGATAGAGAGGTATGGCTCGGCCGATTCGCGTGCTACGCTTCGCACCTCGGCATAATAATGGGATAGTGATAAATGAAGATTAAAAATAACAGATTTACAGTCCATCCATATTTGGACTTTGGTCACATGAACTTCACATCCAATCCAATGGAGCGGCTATGAAAATGATGAGCATTTTATCCGCAGGACCCTCCCATGCTTATTTTGTGGAGCAGTGATTCATGAGGAAAAGGCACAGTTATATAGCCTGTGTGTGTGTGTGTGTGTGTGTGTGTTTTACAGTGGATAGCAGCAGAGAGGTAAGCTGGACCTTACATAACCACCATCTTTTCCTGCCATATGCTCAGTCACTCTGCATCGATCTGCATCATTACAAAAGCGACAACTGTTTGGGGAGCCAAATTAATTCCATGCAATCGCTTCCCCAAAAACCCGGCAAATGTCCATTTGCTGCTAAGAAAGTTCCCCTGTCTACAGATCATTTTGTTTATGATGCACATTACCCAGATCCTTCACATAGTCACTGTATCTACACTGTCATCAGACTAACATCCAGTGAAGTACGCAGGTGACACGGTTCTCCTGTCTCTGTTCTCTGGCTCCTCACATCAGCACAGCTCAGTGCTCAGTGAGTTTGTGCAGTGCTGTGACAATGCCTCCCTGGAGCTAAACGTGGAGAAGACCAAGGACATAGTGGTGACCTTCTCTAGTAAACAGAGGGAGCTGGCGACAGGATCTGTCAGTATAATCCACGACCAGACAGTTGAGGTGGTGGAGGAGTACAAATATCTGGGCACTATCTTCGACTGCACCCTGAAGTTTTCCTCCAGCACAGAGGACATTCTAAGGAGATGTCAGCAGCGCCAATATCTCCTAAGGAAGCTCAACAGCTGTGAGGTCAACAAGGTCATACTCAGAACCTTTTACTACTCCGTCATTGAGAGTGTCCTCTGTTTTTCCATCGCCTGCTGGTATCACTCTACTAGCCTGCAGCACAGGACCCCTCCCATGGTCTGTTCCCGGAGTTTGAGTGACTCCCCTCAGGACGACGGCTCCGCTGTCCCGGCTGCAGGACACGGAGGAGGAGAGCGACCTCTGTTCCTAGGGTCGTTCAACTCCTCAACCCACAGACTTCCCTTCCCCCCCTGCCTCCCTGCACTGGAACCCATCATTCTTTCTGCACTTGAGCCCCCCCATGCCCACTAACAATCTCTCCCTTTTATTTATTCAGTTCTCATCTACCTGTTTGATTGCAATTTTGTGCAGCATCTTCTAAATACTGTAAATACTGTTGCACTGTACATCATTGTGTCCTTTGTTCAACTTCCCTGTGTGCCTTTAATTGCCCCTCGGGGACAAATAAGGTTTTTGAATTGAACTGAATTGAATTGTGTCTCACAACCCAGAACCATCTGAAACACTCTAATCAGAAAGGATGGGAAAAAATGAACACATATCACTTTCACCTCAAGCAGCAGGAAGGTCACTGTACACCCCCAGCACGTGACGCATGCCCAGCAACAACACGCTAATTGGTCTGGGGGGAATTTGATTGCACGAGTTCCAATTAGCAAGGTCTGCACAGAAGATTATCTGTAAAGTGGCCTACAGGAAACCAACATTGCTCCAGGACGACCATTCTAAGCAGTGTCCATGCAGCGCCCTCTTCAAATGAACAGGCGGCAGCTCTGTCTCCCTCCCTGTCACATAAACACAGGCAGCAGCTACCAGGTAACATAAAATGCCATGAAGACACTCCCCTTTTCCAGCGGATCATGACTTGGCTTGTGAACAGGATGTTATTTACGAGCTCTACTTCCAAGGCTGTAACTTGTATATTAATAGAAATAAACATAACAAACCCTGCCCAGCAAGCGTGTTTCAGTGTGATGCGTAGAAGCTCCGCCCGCCGTCAGGGTACGCGGGAATCCGGCAGCGTGTTTCAGTGTGACGCGTGGAAGCTCCGCCCGCCGTCACGGTACGCGGGAATCCGGCAGCGTGTTTCAGTGTGACGCGTGGAAGCTCCGCCCGCCGTCACGGTACGCGGGAATCCGGCAGCGTGTTTCAGTGTGACGCGTGGAAGCTCCGCCCGCCGTCACGGTACGCGGGAATCCGGCAGCGTGTTTCAGTGTGACGCGTGGAAGCTCCGCCCGCCGTCACGGTACGCGGGAATCCGGCAGCGTGTTTCAGTGTGACGCGTGGAAGCTCCGCCCGCCGTCACGGTACGCGGGAATCCGGCAGCGTGTTTCAGTGTGACGCGTGGAAGCTCCGCCCGCCGTCACGGTACGCGGGAATCCGGCAGCGTGTTTCAGTGTGACGCGTGGAAGCTCCGCCCGCCGTCACGGTACGCGGGAATCCGGCAGCGTGTTTCAGTGTGACGCGTGGAAGCTCCGCCCGCCGTCAGGGTACGCGGGAATCCGGCAGCGTGTTTCAGTGTGACGCGTGGAAGCTCCGCCCGCCGTCACGGTACGCGGGAATCCGGCAGCGTGTTTCAGTGTGACGCGTGGAAGCTCCGCCCGCCGTCACGGTACGCGGGAATCCGGCAGCGTGTTTCAGTGTGACGCGTGGAAGCTCCGCCCGCCGTCACGGTACGCGGGAATCCGGCAGCGTGTTTCAGTGTGACGCGTGGAAGCTCCGCCCGCCGTCACGGTACGCGGGAATCCGGCAGCGTGTTTCAGTGTGACGCGTGGAAGCTCCGCCCGCCGTCACGGTACGCGGGAATCCGGCAGCGTGTTTCAGTGTGACGCGTGGAAGCTCCGCCCGCCGTCACGGTACGCGGGAATCCGGCAGCGTGTTTCAGTGTGACGCGTGGAAGCTCCGCCCGCCGTCACGGTACGCGGGAATCCGGCAGCGTGTTTCAGTGTGACGCGTGGAAGCTCCGCCCGCCGTCACGGTACGCGGGAATCCGGCAGCGTGTTTCAGTGTGACGCGTGGAAGCTCCGCCCGCCGTCAGGGTACGTGGGAATCCGGCAGCGTGTTTCAGTGTGACGCGTGGAAGCTCCGCCCGCCGTCACGGTACGCGGGAATCCGGCAGCGTGTTTCAGTGTGACGCGTGGAAGCTCCGCCCGCCGTCAGGGTACGCGGGAATCCGGCAGCGTGTTTCAGTGTGACGCGTGGAAGCTCCGCCCGCCGTCACGGTACGCGGGAATCCGGCAGCGTGTTTCAGTGTGACGCGTGGAAGCTCCGCCCGCCGTCACGGTACGCGGGAATCCGGCAGCGTGTTTCAGTGTGACGCGTGGAAGCTCCGCCCGCCGTCACGGTACGCGGGAATCCGGCAGCGTGTTTCAGTGTGACGCGTGGAAGCTCCGCCCGCCGTCACGGTACGCGGGAATCCGGCAGCGTGTTTCAGTGTGACGCGTGGAAGGGCCGCCCGTCTTCAGGGTACGCGGGAATCCGGCAGCGTGTTTCAGTGTGACGCGTGGAAGGGCCGCTCGCCGTCACGGTACGCGGGAATCCGGCAGCGTGTTTCAGTGTGACGCGTGGAAGGGCCGCCCGTCTTCAGGGTACGCGGGAATCCGGCAGCGTGTTTCAGTGTGACGCGTGGAAGGGCCGCTCGCCGTCACGGTACGCGGGAATCCGGCAGCGTGTTTCAGTGTGACGCGTGGAAGCTCCGCCCGCCGTCACGGTACGGGGGAATCCGGCAGCGTGTTTCAGTGTGACGCGTGGAAGGGCCGCCCGTCTTCAGGGTACGCGGGAATCCGACATTAGGGGAATGGAAGCATTAGGGGATGCAGGGGAATTACCCTGCTAGGTAACTGCCTGCTGTGTGTGTTGTGTCACCCCCTCTATGACGTGCTAAATTCCATTTCCGATTCCCCATTCATTATGTACTCAGAATCCTCTGAAAACTGGTTAATTAGACCCCTGCTGACTAACCGGCTTCTAGGAAACCTCCACCAATGCAGACTTTGACCTTTTGTTCTCGGATTCCAATCTAATCCTAAGGTGTATGCACACCAAAAGATGACTGAGAAGTATTACAAAGACACACCACCAACACAGAGGGTCTTTAAAGAGGCTCCCGTCCACAAGGGGCTCAGGTCCGCTGTACTCAGGGTAGCTCACAGTTCAGGACTCTGCTACAGTCTATAGCTCAGTGATTCCATGAGGCAAACTGACAGTTTAACCAGCAGCTACTGTCTTAATGCTAGTTTATCATTGAAGATACGGTAACTTCAAGTTGCCAAAGTAGAATATTTAAATTCAGATATGTCACTTTAAAGGCAGTGACTGCTGTTCTTCATTTCCACCCTGATAGATTCTATCTTTTAGTTTAGCACTTTTACCACGCAAAAGTTTGAGAAAATGTTCATTGACTTATTTGAATTTCAGTTTTTCAACTTAAACATACATCATTTCAGCACGTTTGCATGTAGACTGGTCCTGTCTACATAAACGGTCTGTTGAGTGTGGAATTTGGGTGACACCAGTTGTAACTCGCCAACCAGACTGAAGCTGCTCTGCTGTTGGGTTTCATGCAGACTCATCTCAGCAGTACAGATGACAGCTAACAGGATAAGGGAAGCCTCGCAGTGACCTCAGCGTTGAGAAGCAGCAACCTCTCAGCGGGTATCCCGATCACACCTGATCGCACATGATAATTAACTTGCTCTGAATCAGCCCTGAGGCCTGGGCCCTTGTTTTGCTGGAGTTGCTTTGTGATCCCCTCAAAACCCTGAGAAGGTTAAATTCATGCATGGTCCTGATATACAGACTGTACTCGGGCTGTAACTAGTACGAGAGTGTAAAATGAAAAACAAATCCTATTTCAGCAGTTCACATGACAGCGTCATGCCCGTTCGCATCGCTAAATGAATAAACATCCCAACAGTAATGGTCCTCTGATCTCTGAACACTTAAGTTACAAATCTATACGATATATTATATAAATGACTATATATATGCATCAGGTTCTACCTCGGGCTCTGCAATGCGGAGGAGGCTGGCTGTCGTCGCGGCGATAAGGACAAGCCTCTACATTGATAGGGGGAGGGGTGGCAGTGGGGGACCAGGGGCAGCTCTGCAGCTGGGATGTTGGGGGGGGGGGTCAGTATGGCAATAACACGCATCCTGCCACCGCTTTGGGGTGAGGCCCTCTGCTTATTCCTCTCCACAGTCACTGTATGTCAGCTGCTGACTTTACAGCAGTCACTCCAGCAATATTAATAAAGTACTCAGTAAGTACTGAATTGTTTTCCATTAACAAGCACCACTAGTGACCCTGAATGAACACAGATAAAGCCTATCAAATCTGACCCAGCCCCCAAGGTCTCTGCAGTCTGTACGTCTCCCTAACCTAAAATAGCTGCTGTTTCGTGTGTGTGTGTCTGAACAAAAAGTCTATTTAACCACATTGGTCATTTTCTCAGTATATCTGACAGATTCCAGAAAGACAAAATAACTGTGTAGTTTTAGTCCCCAAAAAAAAAACACATTCAAATGACATAAATCTTGAATTTGTTTTAAAAGGCAACATGATTAGTTTAGAAGCTTTCTGTCTGAAAGTAAGATTAATATTTTGTTTTCACACAGGAAAAACCTACTTTGTAAACTGTCACAGTACAAAAAAGCCACAACTCCCTTCCGGAGAAGCAGAAGCAAAGTGAAGCGACACCAGCTGTAGAGTGATCCATTCCTGCTTTCTGCTTCTCTGGATTCCAGTGAGTCACGTCCTGCGTGAGACGGATGCCATGCTGCCTGGTGACTGGTTTGTGATGTGCCCGCCCTGGGCCTTGCCCGGTGACTCGGCACCTCATCAACATCAGCCACACACACCTGCTGGGGGCGCTAGCCTGTGACAGCAAGGACAGGTGGGGGCGATGCTATGCCGACAGCCAGACAGATTTTAGAGAGTCACGCTGCACCCAGTAAAACCAGTACAGCTAAAATGACCCTGAGATTTACGACTTTCCTCAGGGAGGGTCTCTCTCATCTGACCCACGTGTCCTGGTCAGATATCTTAGGAATCCTTTTGTTATGAGGCAGGAAGACACAGCAATACCAGAAAGCAGAGTGAAACCCTACTTGGGCTGGAATATCTGGCTGATGGTATTAGGGACATCACTGCTGTTCGAAACAGATGAACCGAGTGCACATAGGATAAGCTAAACAGCTAAACCAAATGGCCCTGCCATCCATTCCTTCGGTAAACAGCTATCATTTAACAAATACGTTCAGTGAAACTTCAGTGAAACAGCCTGGCTAGACGCTGTGAATCTCATGCCCTTTGCACAGACAGCAGTGGCTCCACGACACACTCCACGTCACACAGACTGCATGAATAACCTTTCAGCGTAAAGAGAAACGTCCGCTCTCCTAGAAAAAAAAATCACACGTCAACAAGAGTTTTGCTGCCCTCTACTGGTAGACCTGTGAAAAGTCTCTTGCCAACCCATCATAGCTGGTTTGATGACATACTGTGTCATGAAGTTCACAGCTATTACCCAGAAAAATCTAAATGCTTTGTGACAACAGATTTGGATCTAAGGGCAACATCATGCCATGTCTGAAGTCTGGAGTTGTTCCCTACTGTCTATACCACACCTGTAGACCAGCTACTGAATAAGGCAGAGTGTCTTACCGGGGTGTCCCGCGTTGGGGAGATGGAGCGGGTGAAGCCTCTATCCCTGGACGGGGTGAAGCGGTTGCCGTTGGTTACTGTGTCTTCAATGGAGCCACGCGGGAGGGTGGATCCAAAGCGAGAGCTGCTGTAGGGCTCCACCGACTCGCTCCCGCGGCTGTGGTACGATGACCTCAGTCCGCCGCTAGATGAGGAGGAGGATGGGGATGAGGAAGAAGAGGAGCAGGAGGTGGGTTCTCTCAGCACCAGCGATGTCAGCTCGTGCGTCAGGTCACTCTGGCTCACGGAGCGGCGGCGGGACAGAGAGATGCTGGAGGTGGCTGGCGAGGAGGACAGGTAGCTGGGCACGGATGGGGAATAGCTGAAGGAGGAGTAGACCCCGCCCCCGCTCAGCCCCGAGCTGTACGACCTCACCGGAGCTCGAGTCATGCTTTCGCTGCGCCGCCCCCCCAGCAGGTCGGCCCGGGGGGTGGTTCGCCCACGGTCGGGCTCTATGGAAGCGCCATAGGCGCGGGGGCGGCTGGCACTGCTGCTCAGGTAGCTGGAGGGGGTGTAGCTGGAGGAGCTGCTCTTATAGGCCAGTCGGTCCCGCTCGCCATAGGAGCCCAGGGAGGAGCCCAGGGAGGAGCCCAGGGAGGAGCCATAGGAGCCATAGTGGCTGGTGTAGGAGGAGCCGGTGTAGCGCTTGGCCGTGGACGATGCGCGAGACATGCTGGGATCTCAGCCGCAGGGGATGCACAGCCAGACCGCATTTACTGCAAGAGAGACAGAGACGGCCAGGTGAACCGCGGATTACGTTCGAATGCAGGTGATGCCCATTTGACTCATAAAAAGGTAACTGTCACCTTTTTGACCTTTGAGCAGTGAAAGCAGAGCCTGTACAAACCGGCAGGCGGAAACGCACGACTAAACAACCAAAACTCCACAAAAAGCTGATCTATCAAACCCTATAAATACTTAATGGTGCACAGACAGCCACAGTGAAGGAATCTCAAGACTCTGCCATGGGAAACTGCACCGGGTTAGACTGCACTGCCTTATCGCACCACAAGAAACAAGAAGTCTAGTTCCTCAGCTGCTACGCCATCTGCTGCCCGACAAAAGGTATGATCATTAAAACTAAACATCACAGGCTCCCAGGAAATGCTTCCTTTGTGTACCTAGTGCAATGGTCACCAAGCTGCATGCCTGTGAAGGGGGAGGAGCCTAAATGAGGTCGAACGTGCCACGTGTGCGTAGAGTACGGTGTGTTCCTGTGGAAAGCCCAGCTGCTGCTGGTACGTGCCATCTGAATAAATAAAAGTATCTGGTGTTGTTGATGCGTGTTGATTTCCGAGAGAGGGCTCCTATTTCTTTAATCCGTCTCTCCCTCTCTCTCCCCCTCCCTCTTTAAAGGCAGCAAAGGCATCAATAATTCAGCTGGCAGATCTGCGGGCAGTGCGACCTGGAGGCCTTCCAAAGCCAGACCGGGCCCTGGGACAGCGAGGCCGCTCGGCCCCAATCCAGGCCGGGCCCTGGGACAGGAAGGCCGCTCTGCACTTACCCGGGCCAGGCCCTAGGACAGGAAGGCCGCTTGGCACCCACCTGGGCCGGGCCCTAGGACAGGCAGGCTGCTTGGGACCCACCTGGGCCGGACCCTAGGACAGGCAGGCCGCTCTGCAGACACCCGGGCCAGGCCCTGGGACAGGAAGGTCGCTCGGCACCCACCTGGGCCGGACCCTAGGACAGGCAGGCTGCTTGGCACCCACCTGGGCCGGACCCTAGGACAGGCAGGCTGCTTGGCACCCACCTGGGCCGGACCCTAGGACAGGCAGGCTGCTTGGGAACCACCTGGGCCGGACCCTAGGACAGGCAGGCTGCTTGGCACCCACCTGGGCCGGACCCTAGGACAGGCAGGCCGCTCTGCAGACACCCGGGCCAGGCCCTGGGACAGGAAGGTCGCTCGGCACCGATCCAGGCCGGGCCCTGGGACAGGCAGGCCACTCAGAAAACCACCTGGGCCGGGTCCTGGGACAGGAAGGTCGCTCGGCACCGATCCGGGCCGGGCCCTGGGACAAGTGAGGCCACTGCCTCAGCATCCCCCACCCCAGCACCAGAATGGAACTGTAACTATGCACAAATTCCATTTCCCCGGGTTTGAGAATGGACTCAAGCAAAGAGGGAATCTGATGTCTGATCGCCTCTGCAGCCACTGAAAGACCATCTGTATGGGCTTTTAAAAGTCAATGGCACAAAGCAGCGTCAAGTTTGTCAGGTGCAGCCGGTTCAGTTCAGCACCCCCAGGACTGGAGTTTGCCGTCCTCCCTCCCAGTCCAGCCCACACCCAGGCAAGCTCAGGCTTGTCCCCCGTCATCACAACCATGGTTCCTGGACGTGGTGTCGCCAAGAAAACAAACTCAGGCTTTGAAGGAAATGCATGCACACACATACACACACACACACACACCAGACCCTCAACTCATCTTTCGATGTATGTAATGGTTCTGAGAAGGTTCTCTCAAGGTTCTCTTCTCAGAGGTTTCCATGACTACTAGCCAACAGGCTCTGCCGGCCTGTCAAACGCGGACGCTGGCAGAGCGGGAGCCTGGCTCCATGTTGGCTGTGGAGAGGGAACTGTCATTCACTGCTGTGTAGTGAAGCTGCCCCCAGCCCCACCCCCAACACACATTACGGTGCTTGTAAACACCCGTGCTTGGTTTCTGCTAACACGCTCCGTTTTAAAACACGCAGCAGAACAGGCACCTCAGCCTCTCTGGCACGTAACCTCATACGTCTCTGAGAGGGACACACTGCAGGTTGGCTGCAGACCACCGTGGGGGGGCACAATCTGTGGGTCTCTTCTACCCATCGCACTCAAGGCTGGCTGTAGGGTCAGCAGGATGTGAAGACATGTCTGCCTGCGTGTGTGTGTTCTGAGATGAATCTGCTCACGTAAGCAGATGTCCCATGTTTCCAAAAGAGAAGAGAGGCCCACAGCTCAGCGGAAACCCAACCCAGGGGGCTGAGTCCAATGGGGGCCCAAACCCATGGTGAGACGGGATAGTGGGTCGGGCTTGGAGACCCAATCCCCAGCCCTGAATAGCAACAAATGTGACCATTACAATTAGTGGTATTATTACTGAGAAGAGGCCAATCAGCACATTGTCTTTGGCTATTCAAATATCTCTGCCTGGGTCGAAATCTAGAGGCGTGGAAGTGTACATAAACTAAAGCAGTGTGAAGTTCACTCCAAACCACAGTGCCCTTTGTGAAATCTTCACCAAACAGTTCCCACCTGTTGCCTTGAGGTCATTAGCCAGTGGTCACCAGCACTGACCGTATCTGTGCTCCAGCGCATTTTGTGTGACTGACGTGCCGCCACTCTGTGGCCTCTGCAACTGTACTCATTCCATGACTTATAGGCAGAGGGAGCCATGCAGTGCATGCTGCAGTGCATATTGCAGTGCAGCTACGTGACTCCTTAAGTGATTCAGATTTCTGCTGCACATTGTGTGGTTTTCCAGCAGAATCATAATGCCCTCCATAGCTGCACTGGCTTTAGGTCTTAGGGAAGCTAAATTTATCTTGGAATGTGAAGCGATAAAGATGGCCATGTCTGTGAGAGGTACTCTGACAGAACAGCCTTGCACTTCCTCCCTGTTCCAATGAGAGGCGAGTTCCTGTGTGCCTTGAACAGGAAGCATGACATCAACCTAGCAGCAAAGCAAAATGCACCTTTGGCAGGACGTGCTTCTGAGTCCTGACCACACCTGCAACTTCAGGAGTTCACCACGGACCCGGGGGCTGGACATTCAACTCGGGACCACAGAAGGCTTAGCAGCAGAGTACAGTGCATGCTGGGATGCAGGTGGGACAGCACATCGGCCCTCAAAATGCACAACTTGTTGCACAACCCTGAGATAACAAATGCAGAAACATGTGACTTGGCCAGGGGTCATGCTGATTACTCAATCTCTTCTTCGCACTCTATCAAGTCCCTTTTACATGACAGTTGAGATACTAAAACATCTGACCAATAGCGTTAATCACAGATCAAATTAATTATATATATTAACCAACAAACCACTGGAAAAGTTTAAATGCAACACATGATCTCTTTGCCCCAACTAATGTAACCCACACTTCATGCAGATAGAGGTCTATGACTTAAACTTAGTCTGCATCTACTGGTCTATACTATTCTTCCTGGATTCCAGATGAACATTAATACAACACGCAGGCCATGCACAGGAAACGTCCTCTACACAGGTTTAAAAATTACATCTGTAAAGTTAAAGTGAAGTTCAAAGGCAACAGAGCAATATATAAAAATACAAGTGTACCAAATGAGACCAGCTGAAAATAGCTCCCCAACTCTGTAATTAATTCAGAAAGACCAAACAACCCTAATTACATGGTACATCATGAAAAGCAATAAGTGATAAACCCCACCTACTCCTTTGTAAATAAATGCTTAAGGTTTTCAGACTTCCAACAGAGAAATCCCACAGCCTGAACAGGCAGCCGCAATCCACAAAAGAGGCCTCATCCAGCAGCCGTACGTGTCCGGTCAGCGGACTCGTCACTTCCACACAAAACGGGCACTACGTTTCCGTGCCAAGAGCTAAAGCCAAAGACGATGATTACAGCCCAGATCCTCAAAACAGACTCCACCAGGACAACCTACAGCGAAAGGTCCCAAAGCGATGTCAAGGTGTCACCTGCCCCGAGCCGAAGGTGACCCACCTGTACGACTGGCAGCCGATGCAAACGTGGCGTGAGGGCAGCAGATAGACTCCCCATCTAAGCCTCGAGTGCATGGGGATACTGCCGTTCAGGCTGCGGCCCCGGACCGAGCAGAGCCAGGGGTGGGTTCCAGCGATCGGGTTTCAGTGGGTAAATATAGCAGCTGCCTGTGACCTCCACAGGTCACCCGCTGCCTGCTGGAATTCCAGCGCTGAGGCGGCCATTAGCGCCTCTTTAAAGGGCTCATCATCCCCCGCCCTGATCCTACCCCCACCGGCCCAGCAGTTCCTTATTTATATACGCCAAAAACCGCAAAACCTGATCTGACATCTCTGTTCGGTGACGACTACTACTCACAATACTCACGGGACACCAGAATCACTGAGACGTTACATGGTTACATGTCCGGGGGGTGCAGCCTATGTTTGCATTATGTCACTTTCAGATTTGATAGTTGTATCACTTTATCCAGAACACATTTTCAATAACTGAGCATTAACCAGTTCAGTTTAATAAACTGACTTAGGACACAACAATGATAATCTCTGACATTTCACTAGAATCAATTTTTACTTAGTTTTGCTCAGTTTATTTCATGATTCATATTTGTTAAAGGGCCCTAATACTTGTTATTGAATTTCAAATGAAGCATATGTATTTTCTTGTTTGTTGTACACATCATCATATGTATTTTCTTGTTTGTTGTACACATCATCATATGTATTTTCTTGTTTGTACACATCATCATTCTCTGGTTGACAAAAAAATCACCTCTTCTCATTAGGACATCATAAACCAATAACGGGTCGGAGTGCTGGGAAGGCTCACATTCCGAGTCTTTACGACTTCTATAATGAGAAAGGCTGTGATTCTGACGTTGCTGCGAGTTCTCCGAATATCTTTCTAAATGTAATAAAAATACTAAACTTCTACAGGTGCATCAATCTTGACTACAAAGAGTTTAAAAGGCCGTAATATTTACTTATTATAATTTATTAACTGCACCGTGACAGCATCTTACATACCGCCTGTATGTGTGTTACACTTTCAGTGTAGCTCATACGACCCCCTCCCGGCCAGATTGACAGAGTTTTAGCTGAAACTTCAAATTACAAATATTCTAAAAGTGAAACATATGGGAGGATGTCGCGAGGCATCCGAGTTCACTTTGAGTAGGAAGCCAAAGCTGCCGATACGCTGCAGGGAGAAATTCCTGCACTTGTACCAGGAATCAGGAGAGCCAGCGGTCCATTAGATGAAATAAACGCCATATTAACAGTAAGCACGTTTGCTTAATAGATAGGGAGATAAATGCATTTTAACAAAATTTCCTATTATCATAACGATATTATGCTACCCATGCACATGATATACCGCACAACACGTCATACACCTGAGTGCTCTTCGTTTCAGTAGCTCAGTGGAAGGTAAACGGATTAATCGTTTTAACCCCCGTGCCCACTCATATTCGTGGGCGTTTATTCCGTCTATTTCCGCGTCGTTGATAAAAAAAAGTCGAAGTTGAATCGTCCGAGCCGCGCGCACCAATATCTAAAAGTGAAGGACCGTTTTCAGCCGGAGCACACTCACCGCAGTCCGGGCTCATGTCACTGGCGTCTCTAAATAAGCTTATTTTTCCCCTGCTCTCTCAGGGATCCTTCCAGGCTGGTGCTCGAACACTGCTCTAAAAAATATTACTTATTTCTTCCTAACCACGTCTCTGTATCGCACCGTAGTTTGTAACCGAATAACGGATCTTTCTCTTTAACTCTGACGTCAGTCTGGCAATGCTTGTCGCTGATTGGATAACTTCGAGCCTAGACGCCCCCCCCCCCAAAAAAAAAAACCACCCCCTCCGTACTATCGCCTTGGTGATGTAGGTAAACAGAAAGCTCGAAGACGCACATTACAAACGAAGATGTTCTTCAGCGACCGGATGTGTGACTGCTCCTCCTCTTACGGCTTCAGTTCCCGTGTATCGGTATTGGCCACATTTGCGCAAAACTGGATTTGAATAATTCATCTATTATTCAAATTGTAACAGTTATGACTAACAGAGATGTGTCATTCTTAATATTTATTTACTATTAATCTACATCCAGTATGCGTAACTGGACCTACTATGTGTACACACTACTTACTGTTTCAAACGTGGTATTATTTTTCCGTCCATACATCATCTAACTGCTTATCCTGGTCAGAGTCGCGATGTGATGTTATTTTTACTTATAAACATTTCCAACGTTTCCAAGTTCAAACATTTTCATCCAAACAACTAATTCTTGTATTATATTTCGCTGAACTGTTTCAGTACGTTGTACTATGCGCAATGTTATCTCCACCTATTCGCGTCTTACCGCCCGGTACATTAAACTGAGGTAAGAGTTATATGCCTCCTAAGTAACATCGCATCTTTATTATTACGTAACCATTTTCTTCTTTGTTCATTTCATCCAGTTAACAAAAATTGGTGGCATAGGACAACTAGTGGTCGGAGGTCAAAACATCATAGTCCAGAATATTTTACGTTACCGTCGAGGTGTTCATATTTGAATTTCAAAAAAAAGAAGAAGAAAAAAAGTGTTCCTGAACAAATATGCAAAATGATATTTCTATTCATCTATCTTTCATAACCATTTACCCAGTATGGCATCAGGGTGGGCCTGGATCTCCTCTATAAGGGATACCAGTCCAGGGTTTCTGCAATGCCCAGCTGTATGTTTTTTAACTGTGAGTGGAAACTGGAGATACCAGTAAACTGTTTGACCAAAGTGTTCTCCCTGGAGTGTGGCACACACTGCATATCACAGTGCCACACTGCTGTGCTTGGCTGCTGGTGGTCCCAATCGGGAGAGAAAAAACTTTTAACACACACATTAGATGTTTAGCAGAGAACTCATTTGCATTTATTGCGATTTACAAACTGAAGCATGCGGTATGTAGGGCTCCGCCGTAGGTGCATCTGCAGAGAAAGGAGAGGATAAACACGTGTGGTGTGACTCCAGCACACATCACCATCAGCACTGGGAGACGCACCCTGCTGTATTTACGGTGGGGCTGATACACACCTGCCTTAAGCACAGGGAAAGGTGTACTCAGCCAAAGTGTAGTCACCTGAAAAACAGGCCGGAGTGAGATACCAGCCAACACTGAGCACACGCTCCGATTAGCTCATGCACGCACACGCCCATATGGGGGATGTCCTTACTGGTCTGGTAGTAGTCATACATCTTGACTATGGCCGGCTTAAGGTCCTTCACGTTGACCTGTTGTTCAAGTTGCAGCGTGTAGGTCAGCGGAATGTCTCTATGCAGCTGTTTAAAAGCAATAAGAAATGGCTGTATATTATCCAGAGGAATTTAGTGTGTGAAGACTTGTTCCTGTGCACATGCTTATTCAAAGCCTCACCAACCGCCTGAAATATGTAACCGCATCACTGGCAGCACAAGTCAGAAACAAAGTATCAAAATCTAGCTGCTAGGCCAAGGCGCCACCGTGCTGTTTTTGAATAGTGATCCTTGCATCTTTGGAAACACACCATTCTGCCCGGTCAGCAGCTCCCAGCATCTCAGCATTGATACAGCTCCTTAGCCTGTCATTAAATCTGTCAGCGCTAAGAGTAAAAAAAGTACCTCAGCCACATAGATGATGACATGGTCATCTTCAACATCAACCCGATCGATGCTTATGGACGTCTTCAGCTGTGAGATACAAATGTGCAGCCTGTTAAACTTATGCACGCTGGAATAGAAACGCAAAGTACAGATGGTCAAAAGTACAGAGCGGTGACCCACCGTCTTCAAGGATGACTGCATGGGAACAAAGCCTGACAGCATGCCTACGTCTACTATCACCATATTGGTGTTGTTCATCAGCCCATTATATCTGCAACAGAAGAACACAGAGGAATGTTCTGTACCACGTCTTTTTTTTGCATTAGGGTCTCCAGTGTTCATTAAAGTTACTGCAGTTAAAAAGCTCGTAGTTGGATCTCAGGATTGGGCTGGTGGTCCACCGTGAGGCGAGGTACCGCCTGACCCGGCCCCTGCCGGTTGGCACCCCCTTCGATGCTCTTAATACATCTCATAATTAATACTTTTGATTGTAGCCAATTGACTACAAATGACTAAAGCTGAATTAACAGATTCACAGATTTCCTGGAGTGATTTGGATTGAGCTCCTCACTCAGGAGTATTGCAGCAATTTTTCTGCAGCAGTCTGAACAGGCAGCCCAGTTGCCCAGTAATGAAATTTTATACTTTTTACAGCATCATATCCATGGAACTGCACCCACTTTATGGTGAAGTCGAGCGGTAGGATTTTCTGTTGCCGAGTGGAGCTGCAGTCACTGTTGGTGTTGGTGACAACGCTGAAGGTGGTGCTGAGAGTCGGTGTTGGGATGTTGTAATGAAGCACCAGCTGGGAGTTAAACACAACACATGCCGTATCCAAAAGGCCACTAAACACTCGTCAGTGTCGTGCTCACGTGTCCTTTGTGAAAACCTCTCAAATGCAAATCTACCAGTCTGACTATCAATGTTGCACAATAAAATGCAAAATACACAACATGGACAAAAGTATTGGGACATCCATAGTAATTACAGGAGTTGCCCACTTAAGCCACACCCACTGCTGACATACTGGTGTATAATTAAGCACTCAGTCATGCAACCTGCAGCATCAAACACTGGCAGCAGAATGGGGGGGTCATATAGAAGAGGTTAGTCAGCCTGGCACCATCATTGGACACCACTGGACACTATAGGACACCACCGGACACTATAGGACACCACCGGACACTATAGGACACCACTCCAACAAGTCGATTCCCCACATTTCTGTCCAGCTAGAGCTGCCCTGGACAACCGCAAGTGAACTGGAAACATCTGGGAGCGCGTCCAGTAGTGAGGTGGGGGCCACACAAGCTGACAGAGAGGGGCCTGATCACCTAGCATCAATACCCAACCTGAATGGCAGCAAATCCCTCCAGCAGTGTGTACCAACGTCTAAGGGAAAGCCTTCCCAGAAAAGTACATCCTCCGGAGACCCAAGGAAAAAAGTGTCCTTCAATTACAGGGTATTTGTTTTTGGAGGAAATAAGACTTCTTACAATTTAGATTTTTTCAAATTTATTTTTATTTTTAATTTCACAGCATGTCCTCTTTAGTTTACAACAGGAATAAATATGTTTCCTTACATCAGTGAAAAGATAGATGTAAAAACATGTCCACTACAATGGACATAAATGAATGGGTGGGGTCTCAGGAGGATATAATCTAAGGGTTAGCCAGCTTCATACTAATACACTTTGATTCAGAGTGAGATGTTGGACCGACTGATGTCCCAATACTCGTCCACATAGAGTATTTGTTTAGTGTGGTTTGTATTTTTAATGAATGCCACTAAATGGTCATTGCTCTGCTAGAGTAACACTCACCTGTGCAGAGACACAGCTAGTGCCCTGCACTGCAATGCTGTAGAGTCCTTGGGGGTCCTGCAGCGCCCTCTCCTGGTAAAGCAGCCTGTTGTCTTCATTGACGGTGAAGTGATGTTGCTCTGCACCTGCTGACTGCACGCTCACTGTGCTGGAACCATCTGGACTGTAAACAGCGGTGGCGTAGACAGAGAGCGCCTGCAGAGCCAGCACCGTGTCCTGTGCACATACAGCACGGCTCGCTGAGCGGCTCATTTCCTATTATGCACCAAAACTACACAAACTACATGGCTCAAGGGAATGACACTATATCACACACACACACATACAGGTTACCTGTATGGGGTTACCTGTGTGGTGGAGGTTACCTGTGTGGTGGAGGTTACCTGTATGGGGTTACCTGTATGCGGTTACCTGTGTGGTGCAGGTTACCTGTATGGGGTTACCTGTGTGGTGGAGGTTACCTGTATGCGGTTACCTGTGTGGTGGAGGTTACCTGTATGGGGTTACCTGTGTGATGGAGGTTACCTGTGTGGTGGAGGTTACCTGTGTGGTGGAGGTTACCTGTGTGGTGGAGGTTACCTGTATGGGGTTACCTGTGTGGTGGAGGTTACCTGTGTGGTGGAGGTTACCTGTATGGGGTTACCTGTGTGATGGAGGTTACCTGTGTGGTGGAGGTTACCTGTGTGGTGGAGGTTACCTGTGTGGTGGAGGTTACCTGTGTGGTGGAGGTTACCTGTGTGGTGGAGGTTACCTGTATGGGGTTACCTGTGTGGTGGAGGTTACCTGTGTGATGGAGGTTACCTGTATGGGGTTACCTGTGTGGTGGAGGTTACCTGTGTGATGGAGGTTACCTGTATGGGGTTACCTGTGTGGTGGAGGTTACCTGTGTGATGGAGGTTACCTGTATGGGGTTACCTGTGTGGTGGAGGTTACCTGTGTGATGGAGGTTACCTGTGTGATGGAGGTTACCTGTATGGGGTTACCTGTGTGATGGAGGTTACCTGTGTGATGGAGGTTACCTGTGTGGTGGAGGTTACCTGTATGGGGTTACCTGTGTGATGGAGGTTACCTGTGTGGTGGAGGTTACCTGTGTGATGGAGGTTACCTGTGTGATGGAGGTTACCTGTGTGGTGGAGGTTACCTGTGTGGTGGAGGTTACCTGTGTGGTGGAGGTTACCTGTATGTGGTTACCTGTGTGGTGGAGGTTACCTGTGTGGTGGAGGTTACCTGTATGTGGTTACCTGTGTGATGGAGGTTACCTGTGTGGTGGAGGTTACCTGTATGCGGTTACCTGTGTGGTGGAGGTTACCTGTGTGGTGGAGGTTACCTGTATGTGGTTACCTGTGTGATGGAGGTTACCTGTGTGGTGGAGGTTACCTGTATGGGGTTACCTGTGTGATGGAGGTTACCTGTGTGGTGGAGGTTACCTGTGTGGTGGAGGTTACCTGTATGGGGTTACCTGTGTGATGGAGGTTACCTGTATGTGGTTACCTGTGTGGTGGAGGTTACCTGTGTGGTGGAGGTTACCTGTATGGGGTTACCTGTGTGGTGGAGGTTACCTGTATGTGGTTACCTGTGTGGTGGAGGTTACCTGTGTGGTGGAGGTTACCTGTATGGGGTTACCTGTGTGATGGAGGTTACCTGTGTGATGGAGGTTACCTGTGTGATGGAGGTTACCTGTGTGATGGAGGTTACCTGTGTGGTGGAGGTTACCTGTGTGATGGAGGTTACCTGTGTGATGGAGGTTACCTGTGTGGTGGAGGTTACCTGTGTGGTGGAGGTTACCTGTGTGGTGGAGGTTACCTGTATGGGGTTACCTGTGTGGTGGAGGTTACCTGTGTGGATGAGAAGCCACCATACTCGTTCTGCTGCCTCACTAGCCACTGGACTATTTTGGTGGCATAACCCAAGTCGGTGGAGGTCAGTGGAGATGTGGCGAGTACAGCTAGGAGCACGTAGGAACTGATCTCCACAGAGAGGGCCTCGGACTTCTCAGAAGATGACTGGGACCAGTGCAGCCCACCTTCTGACTCAGAGATACACACAACGTGAGGAGCGACGGACTCATACCTTCAGGAAAGCAAGACAGATAGATAGACACGCACAATCTATACCTTTATCTGAGGCGATTTTCTTCAGGTGATCCAGCAGCTGGGCACGTTTCTCCTGATCTCCAGCCAGGCTGAAGGTATAGGCCAGCAGGGCCGTGGTGTAGGTGTTTGTCAGGTAGCTGCTGTCTGACCTCAGACAGGCCAGGCTACGGTTTACAGCAGCATCCTGAGGCTGCAACACAGCCAATTAGTGAAGGTCTACTAGCTGGTTTTGGTGCCCAATCCCAAGTCAGTAATAGGCTACAATAAGAGCACCTGGCCCGGATAAGGGTACTCACTGACATCTTACTCTCCAGGAAGGCCGCAGTGATGTAAGCAGTGAGCGTCACGTCATCGTCCACTCCACCCTGTTCAGACAGTGAGTCGCATGACGGAGCAGAGCACTCCACCCCACCCCACCCCACCCCACCCACTCCGTCCCACCAGCTGGCGACCGGATCTCCAGTCGCTGGGATTCTCACCTTCATTCTGTTGTTGAAAAGCTTCCCCACAGTCAAAAAGCATCCGTCTGGTTTCTGCGTCGTGAACAGCCAGGAATGTGCCTCCTTCATTTGTTTGGGCTCGATGTAGATAAACTCCTGCGCACTGGTAAAAGACTTGGCAACGAAGGCGGTCAGCCTGAGGGACACAGATGTTCCTCCAATCAGCTCCTAGTGGCATCTTAGATGTAACCCAGCCCAAAGTCCCGGTTCCCATCTTGGGGACAGAAATACACCTTTGAAACCTACTTACCAATTGTTCCCAGATCCTGAGCCAAAGGTGCTGAATGCGCCATTATGATGCTTGTAATTCAGCTGCCTTTGGTAACCTGGCAAACAGAAAGGTACGTCAAACTTTAACAGCTTGGACCCTCGTTGGTTGTTTCACGTGGCCTTCAGTGCCCTCCCAATGAGGTAAGGGCTCCAGGGTACTGAGCTTTGGCTTACACTGGCATGGTGACGGCCCAGGGGGGTGTGAAAGAGCGCTTATTTGACCTTGTTTTTTTTAACTTGAGATGGGGCTGTAATGCTTACAATGTTGTCAGGATGTTTAAATGTCTGCAGCTCTTCGTTATGCTAGTATCATTTAACCCATAAGACGTCTACTTCTCCCTCCTCCCCTCCTTACTTGGCTCTGCTGTCCATGCTGGTCTGTACCCTAGTGAACAAAGCCTCAGTGTGGAGCCTTTAAAACACTAAGCCGCAGAATAAATGGCCGCCTCGCTCACCGCTCTTGAGGAAACCTGTGGCCTTCTCATGGGTAGCAGGGGTCAGCTGGTTCGTGGCTTTCAGGTAATGCAGAAGGTAGATGTTGGGGGCCAGGAGGACCATGTTCTGCTCGCCGCAGCCGTAGGGCATCCTCAGCAGGTTCTCCACATTCTGCAGCGCGTGGCCTAGTATGTCCCCTGAATAAAGAGGAGAAGACTTTGACCAGGAACATGACTGTGGTGGCTGGCGACGCATCCATATTTTGGAAGTCTGATCTGAAGATGCGATCTCCATGGTTACGGTTGAGGTTACCCTGGTTACAATTATTCTCTGGGGAGTTCCTAGACCCCTAAACTACACTCTTCTCAATAGGCAGACAAGACTCAGTGATACCACTTGGCATGTTTGTCAATATTGGCCTCTTTCATTTTTAATTTACCCAGGACAGAGAATGTGACACGGGTTGATCCTTCCACAACATTCTCAGGCAGCTGCAGCTGCACAGACTCCTTGATTTCTTTTCCTGAGGAAAGATTGGAATACAAAGAAATGAAAACACAGACAGAGACAGACAGAGGCACACAGACAGAGACGCAGAGACAAAGACGCAGAGACAGACACAAATACTGATGCACAGACAGAGGCACACAGAGACGCACAGACACACAGATAGAGATGCACAGACACACAGATAGAGACGCACAGACAAAGACACACAGACAGAGACGCACAGACACACAGATAGAAACACACAGACACACATGCGCACAAACACTCACAGACACACACTCAAGAGAGAGGCACACAGAGACGCACAGACAGACACACAGATAGAGACGCACAGACACACAGAGACGCACAGACAAAGACACACAGACAGGGATGCACAGACTCACAGATAGAAACACACAGACACACATGCTCACAAACACTCACAGACACACACTCAAGAGAGAGGCACACAGAGACGCACAGACAGACACACAGATAGAGACGCACAGACACACAGAGACACACAGACAAAGACACACAGACAGGGATGCACAGACTCACAGATAGAAACACACAGACATACATGCGCACAAACACACACAGACACACACTCACCACTTGGACATAGCAGCCAGCTCTGACTGTCAGTCTTTTCTGTTCCTTCAGCCTGCAGATCACAAGAACTGCATCACGGGTCACAGTGCATATTTACTGAATCAATTAAATTATGATCTAGAATATTGACATGGTTCTTGCAGGTTTCAGTAAGTTAAATTTAAGACCTTTTAAGACCATTATGAGTAAAATTTAAGACCAACACGATGCATTACTAGAAACATTCGAATGATATCAGAAATTCTCATATTTTATGTCACTCATATCCTTAGCCCAACATCCACATATCATATGTGTTTACAAAGTGCGTTTTAATAAGTTTATGTCACGCCCAGCTCCGTACGATCCTCGTGTGTGCCACGCCCACCTCGTTACCTCATGTTATTTCCTAATTGTTATCACCTGTTTCTTATTTGATTTTGACTTGTCTTGTATATTTAGTCCACGTCTGTGTTAATATCCCGAGTCCGGTTATTGATGTTGTATTGTTGCGTGTATTGTCTTTCTGCTATTACCTGCGATTAAACCCCGTGTTCCTGGTCCCTGGCTTCCTGCCTATTTGTCTGCGCTCCGGGCGCTTATGCATCGTGACAGTTCACATGTGTTTAAAGCATGTGGGAGTGGTATTTTAAAGCTTAAACTATAAAAAAAGTTTATGTATATGGTCTTTCTATATCGCGGATTTTCACCTATCGCTGATGGGTCTGGAACGTAACTTCCGCGATAGGCGGGGGATCCAGACCCATCAGCCATAGGTGAAAATCCGCGATATAGAAAGACCATATACATAAACTTTTTTATAGTTTAAGCCTTAAAATATATAGTGATCCCCCGCCTATCGCGGAAGTTAAGTTCCAGGCCCATCAGCGATAATGAAAACAACTGGAAACCGCTGATAAACACGGGGAATCCACACGGGGTTAACGAGGAGGCGTGGCGGACGAGCGGGGCAGGACATACTGCACTTTTAATCAGATTTTTTAGATTTTCTAAGTAATTTTTATTCAAATAAGTTTTTTTCCATCTCTATTTTGCTTTTTTTTGTCTTGGTTTAACTATTTAAAATCTTGCTTTTATAAAGCATATTGAATAACCCCTGTGTATGATAATATAAACTTGCTTTGCCGTTCCATAAGGAGAAAGAGAAACGTTCTCCTCAAGACCACACGAACAACTAAAATCTATATGCTGGAAACTAAGACATTCACAAGGTAACTCCATGAAAAGCTCTGTAAAAGTAGAAATGTGTTTATTTTATGATAAGATAATATGAGCCAACTGGCTAGTAGTTGCCTTTTAACTGAAAGAATTCACTCCAGTCATCAGAGAAAAAAAATACTAACGCACTACATCAAAACATTTACATTGTAATAATGTATGGCATGAAATAAACTTGTAACTATATCATTCAGTAATACAAATAATAAAACAACATACCGTTCGCATTGGCCTCAAGAACTAAAGTTTGAGAAGGGTCTGGCTGCAGAACGTGCACTTTCAGCCACTGACGTCAGGTGCACGACCAGCCGCAACAGGAAGTGCAGGGGAATCAAGCGCTAACTGCCTGGCTGCAGTGATCACGCGATGGGATTTGTAGTTTTATTACCACGCAGACACCGGTGCAGACCAGAAAACACAACCATCGTTTTACAGCGTTTTACTATTTTATTTTCTGCGGACAACGCTTTTTGGGAATGAACGGAGGTAAGAATGGTAAGACTTGGGTAAATTAAATTTAAGACCTAGGATGAAAATCTGGGCATTTTTAAGACATTTTAAGGCCTTAAATTTAACTTTCTGAATTTTAGACTTTTTAAGACCCCGCGGGAACCCTGATTGAACATTAAATATCAGATGCATTTTTAGAAAAAACTGCAACAGATTGTTTCCAAGGGAAAATACTGTCAGGTCATGGTGGTGTTCAATGGCAAGCCAGTAAAGAAAAGGGATGGATGGAAGAATGAGCAACAGCTGATGCACTAATGAGCCAAAGATTAAAATGCCTTATTCCAAGCCTGGCATTACTTACCTTGACCAGCAGGGTGCGTGTGACCCGGTCGATGCGACCCCTATCTGGTATGCTAACCACCTCGTTATTGCAGAGGGTTTCTGTGGAACTGGCCTCCGCACTAATGGACACATTCACAGCACCTGAGTGTGAAAAGGGTGGGATTTAATGGGGATATGCATAAATCATAGGGCCATGTGTGTGGGCAGAGAGAACCAGAGTACGTCCAGGTTGGCATGAGCAATAGACACATGAACTTAGTAGCTTACCGAGGGCAGAGGGCACCAGAACCCACTTGAATGTCTTTCTTTCCGAGGCACACAGGCAGTTGGAATACTGACAGCCAGGGCAGGCCTGTAATGTGTAATCCGTGGAAGGGGCAGCGGTCACGGTGACCTGAGAAAGCAAGCGAGTCAGAATGATCACAGCAAACACATGCATCACACGTGGAGCAAGTGTCAGTCTGTATACACACCATGATGCACTTAGGCAAGTAGTTGAAGACAGTGGCTTTCAGCTCAAAGTTCTCCCCACGGACGACGGAGTAGGGCAAGGTAATCTCCAGAAAAAAGGGCTGGAACACTGTGAGGTTAAGTGGGGGGGCCAGGCCCAGCCCGGCTTGGGAGAGGCAGAACGCATCCGTCTCCCAGGTGGTGATAGTGTCTGGGACGACACGTGACACTCTGGCCGACCCAGAGTCCCTGCACACAGACAAGAGAAACGAGGCTGATCAGATGAGAGCGCGCGCTGCTTAGGGGCGCTTTTATTGTTTTTTTTTATTTATATAGTTAACAAGACATGACTGACAACAGTGAAATGACACTGGTGAGAGCGGCAGCTGCTTAGGGGCGCTTTTATTGTTTTTATTTATTTATATACTTAACAAGACATGACTGACAACAGTGAAATGACACTGGTGAGAGTGCCGGCTGCTAAGGGGCGCTTTTATTGTTTTTATTTATTTATATAGTTAACAAGACATGACTGACAACAGTGAAATGACACTGGTGAGAGCGGCAGCTGCTTAGGGGCGCTTTTATTGTTTTTTTTTATTTATATAGTTAACAAGACATGACTGACAACAGTGAAATGACACTGGTGAGAGCGGCAGCTGCTTAGGGGCGCTTTTATTGTTTTTATTTATTTATATACTTAACAAGACATGACTGACAACAGTGAAATGGCACTGGTGAGAGCGGCAGCTGCTTAGGGGCGCTTTTATTGTTTTTATTTATTTATATACTTAACAAGACATGACTGACAACAGTGAAATGACACTGGTGAGAGCGGCAGCTGCTTAGGGGCGCTTTTATTGTTTTTATTTATTTATATACTTAACAAGACATGACTGACAACAGTGAAATGACACTGGTGAGAGCGGCAGCTGCTTAGGGGCGCTTTTATTGTTTTTATTTATTTATATACTTAACAAGACATGACTGACAACAGTGAAATGGCACTGGTGAGAGCGGCAGCTGCTTAGGGGCGCTTTTATTGTTTTTTTTTATTTATATAGTTAACAAGACATGACTGACAACAGTGAAATGACACTGGTGAGAGCGGCAGCTGCTTAGGGGCGCTTTTATTGTTTTTATTTATTTATATACTTAACAAGACATGACTGACAACAGTGAAATGACACTGGTGAGAGCGGCAGCTGCTTAGGGGCGCTTTTATTGTTTTTATTTATTTATATACTTAACAAGACATGACTGACAACAGTGAAATGACACTGGTGAGAGCGGCAGCTGCTTAGGGGCGCTTTTATTGTTTTTATTTATTTATATACTTAACAAGACATGACTGACAACAGTGAAATGACACTGGTGAGAGCGGCAGCTGCTTAGGGGCGCTTTTATTGTTTTTATTTATTTATATACTTAACAAGACATGACTGACAACAGTGAAATGACACTGGTGAGAGTGCCGGCTGCTAAGGGGCGCTTTTATTGTTTTTATTTATTTATATAGTTAACAAGACATGACTGACAACAGTGAAATGACACTGGTGAGAGCGGCAGCTGCTTAGGGGCGCTTTTATTGTTTTTTTTTATTTATATAGTTAACAAGACATGACTGACAACAGTGAAATGACACTGGTGAGAGCGGCAGCTGCTTAGGGGCGCTTTTATTGTTTTTATTTATTTATATACTTAACAAGACATGACTGACAACAGTGAAATGACACTGGTGAGAGCGGCAGCTGCTTAGGGGCGCTTTTATTGTTTTTATTTATTTATATACTTAACAAGACATGACTGACAACAGTGAAATGGCACTGGTGAGAGTGCCGGCTGCTAAGGGGCGCTTTTATTGTTTTTATTTATTTATATAGTTAACAAGACATGACTGACAACAGTGAAATGACACTGGTGAGAGCGGCAGCTGCTTAGGGGCGCTTTTATTGTTTTTTTTATTTATATAGTTAACAAGACATGACTGACAACAGTGAAATGACACTGGTGACAGCGCCAGCTGCTTAGGGGCGCTTTTATTGTTTTTATTTATTTATATAATTAACAAGACATGACTGACAACAGTGAAATGGCACTGGTGAGAGTGCCGGCTGCTAAGGGGCGCTTTTATTGTTTTTATTTATTTATATACTTAACAAGACATGACTGACAACAGTGAAATGGCACTGGTGAGAGTGCCGGCTGCTTAGGGGCGCTTTTATTGTGTTTTTTTTATTTATTTAGTTAACAAGACATGACTGACAACAGTGAAATGGCACTGGTGAGAGATCCAGCACCCCGAAACTGGCCAACAGGAGTAGCACTGTACTTCTCTAAAGCTCTCTGTTCACCGTGGGCTGGAATCTGAATCAGATAGTTCTTACCCCACTTCAACAAGATCCCAGATCCAAGTCTCAGGGAAGAACGTCCTTTTGGTCTCCAGTGGTGCCAATTTTGGCATCAATGGCATTGCTTCTGATATCATCGAAAGTCGATCCGCTGTTTTGGACAGATATGAAAACAATATGCTATCAACTCATATGTTTACGGATATGCAGACATACACAAATTCTATCCTACATATTCTGTGACCACATGCAATGACCACTAATAACAACACGAAACACCTGTAGGCTAAATTTGGCATGAAATAACATTAATCCATTGTGAAGGTAACACAGAGTAACACACATACCCACAAGACATCATTCACGTAAGATCAGGAAGTTGAGTCTCACCTACAGCATGGTGGTAATAATAGTTTCTCCCCTTGAAAAATACACAGGAAGGCATTCTTAGAATCAAATTACTGATAGTCTTTAGTCCCAAACTCTGAAAAAAAGATAAAACAATGTCTTAACATCTGCCAGTTGAAATGCAATGACAGTTGACTTGCTGGATGAAAGCACGTAAGTCATGAGCAGACTGAGCAACCAGGTATGGATAAGGAAGGCCAGCTGGGTATATTCAGGAAGGAAAAGGAAGGCCAGCTGGGTATATTCAGGAAGGAAAAGGAAGGCCAGCTGGGTATATTCAGGAAGGAAAAGCAAAGCCAGTTGGTTATATGCAGGAAGGAAAAGGAAAGCCAGCTGGGCATATGCAGGAAGGATAAGGAAGGCCAGCTGGGTATATTCAGGAAGGAAAAGGAAAGCCAGTTGGGTATATGCAGGAAGGAAAAGGAAAGCCAGCTGGGCATTTGCAGGAAGGATAAGGAAGGCCAGCTGGGTATATGCAGGAAGGAAAAGGAAAGCCAGCTGGACATATGCAGGAAGGAAAAGGAAGGCCAGCTGGGTATATGCAGGAAGGATAAGGAAGGCCAGCTGGGTATATGCAGGAAGGAAAAGGAAAGCCAGCTGGGTATATGCAGGAAGGAAAAGGAAGGCCGGCTGGGTATATGCAGGAAGGATAAGGAAGGCCAGCTGGGTATATGCAGGAAGGAAAAGGAAAGCCAGCTGGGTATATTCAGGAAGGATAAGGAAGGCCGGCTGGGTATATGCAGGAAGGAAAAGGAAGGCCGGCTGGGTATATGCAGGAAGGAAAAGGAAGGCCGGCTGGGTATATGCAGGAAGGAAAAGGAAGGCCGGCTGGGTATATGCAGGAAGGAAAAGGAAGGCCGGCTGGGTATATGCAGGAAGGAAAAGGAAGGCCGGCTGGGTATATGCAGGAAGGAAAAGGAAGGCCGGCTGGGTATATGCAGGAAGGAAAAGGAAGGCCGGCTGGGTATATGCAGGAAGGAAAAGGAAGGCCGGCTGGGTATATGCAGGAAGGATAAGGAAGGCCGGCTGGGTATATGCAGGAAGGAAAAGGAAAGCCGGCTGGGTATATTCAGGAAGGATAAGGAAGGCCGGCTGGGTATATGCAGGAAGGAAAAGGAAGGCCGGCTGGGTATATGCAGGAAGGAAAAGGAAGGCCGGCTGGGTATATGCAGGAAGGAAAAGGAAGGCCGGCTGGGTATATGCAGGAAGGAAAAGGAAGGCCGGCTGGGTATATGCAGGAAGGAAAAGGAAGGCCGGCTGGGTATATGCAGGAAGGAAAAGGAAGGCCGGCTGGGTATATTCAGGAAGGAAAAGGAAGGCCGGCTGGGTATATGCAGGAAGGAAAAGGAAGGCCGGCTGGGTATATGCAGGAAGGAAAAGGAAGGCCGGCTGGGTATATGCAGGAAGGAAAAGGAAGGCCGGCTGGGTATATGCAGGAAGGATAAGGAAGGCCGGCTGGGTATATGCAGGAAGGAAAAGGAAGGCCGGCTGGGTATATGCAGGAAGGAAAAGGAAGGCCGGCTGGGTATATGCAGGAAGGATAAGGAAGGCCGGCTGGGTATATGCAGGAAGGAAAAGGAAGGCCGGCTGGGTATATGCAGGAAGGATAAGGAAGGCCGGCTGGGTATATGCAGGAAGGAAAAGGAAGGCCGGCTGGGTATATGCAGGAAGGATAAGGAAGGCCGGCTGGGTATACAGTGATCCGATGTGCGGGAAACTGAAGGTGGACTGTTTGTTTTCAGGAGCATGCTCGCATTTGAGATATCTGTTTACTGTTCTTTTCCATGGTTCAACCAGTGAGTTTCCAATAAAAAACAAATGTTTCAATAATCTATAACATTTACTTGGACTTCCGCAAACCTGAAATCTTTTCATTAATTAGCACAATAAGAGTGACTTATTTAAAATGTTTTTCTTTGTCTTGATAATACAGCCTGAGTCTTCAAATTTATATACCTTTTTTTAGAACAATTTTCATTGAAGACAAAATATTTCTGAATGATTCAACTGACAGTAACTTTTGTAATAAAATCGCACAGCTTGTATTGCTCAAAAACATCATTCTCCACAATGGCACCAATATCAGACTAGGGCTAACAGCCATATTGTCACATGTACAGCTACAGTGAAATCCTTACTTTTTTGTTTATTTGTAGCTAAAAGCAGAGATGACTTCATGGAAGGAGTCAGAATGAGAAAAGTTTGTGCCAATATATCAACATTCCTTCATTGTGATGATTTTTATAATCAGGCCCATAGCCTTTAATTTAAAGATTGGAAGTAGTTGTTTGTTGGCTAACATGCTTTTCTTTAAATATGACTTGAACAATTGAGGCACTTTTACTTCTCTGACGCTGAAGCATGTGATTTAAATACTTTCTATTTATTATTTTCTATATTATATTATATTATATTATATTATATTATATTCTCTTATAAATTATTAGAATGTTGTATAGATTGACCAAAAAATCCTGATAGAAAAATCAAATGTCAAAACATTTGATGTATACCTTATGGTGAAATGACAACATGAAACAGTTCAAGCACTGTTTTGCTTTGTAGACAAAAAAAATCTTACCCTAAAATTACTTAGAGCAAATATGTCTCTGTCATAACTAAGGTAGCGTTTTGATCTGACAGGCATGCATGTTGAAGCCTCGTCCATCCAGTACGGCAGCTCTGCACTCCTTTGGACAGGTAACAAGTCGAATATCTGTCCCAGAAAAACACGAAAAGGAGAAATTCAGTTTAACTGCTAAAATGCAAAGCAATTCAGGCAAATTTTTAATAAGATCTGTTAAAAAAATATAAAACAAGAAATCGAAGTTTGCAGAGAAATGAGCTGTCATCCTGGACTACTGATAAGTAATTATACATAACAATGCTCTGCTTTGTACTACAAGTATATATATATAGCAAAACTCCTGAGCAGTATGTGTACACATACATACCTGCAGAAATGAAAATAAGCAATATATATATATATATATTGCTTATTTTCATTTCTGCAGGTATGTAACTGCAATGTTATGGTTTTGATGGGAATTGTCACACTGTCATACTTTTTCGGCACTCAGTCGCTTGCTTGCATCAAGCAGCAGCACGCTCTGGTCGACGCTAGCGAGAGCACACAAGGCCCCCGGCAGAGCCGTGACCTTCAGCTCCACGTTCTCCCCTGGTACAGCTCGGCTGGGTGTGAACTCCATGGACACCTAAACAGACACAGACTCCCAGATGACCAGCATCTCACGAAAAGAACACCATGCCAATGCAATGAACCTGTTCCAAATTTCATCTTGTTTGAAGACACGCACACAGCAAAATCATGACGTGACATACACACCTTGTGCTTCAAGCACTTCTCTACGGAGAAGTCCATGTTATTTCCGATCACACCCCCACTGGGCAGCACCATGTAGACAAGAACCTGGGCTATTGGAGAAAGCTCTTCAATGGCCTCCAGCAGAAAGGACGTCTCGCCTTCGGTGTCTGTGGGAAAATTGGTTCTTTATGTAGAACATCCAGAGTGTCTTGTGGATCAAGTGTTTGCTGTGGGGGCGACGTGACTTGGGGATGACACTACTGAAAAAATGCAGACATCTGACCATTTTTGAACATTTTTTATGATTGTTTAGTGGCACACTCCCTCTCTCGTCTATAGATTAATTATATGAATTAATACAGGCTAGTAGGGTGACCAGCTAATCCATGTCAGGAGGGACACTATGAGCTACAACAGGATTTGTAAACTACCATTTCATACATTTCAATTAAAAGGACCAGGATTTCACTTAAGCACTGGGTTCTTGCCGTATGCTGATTGGTCAGTCTCCTATAATCATGCATATGTGTCAGTAATGTTAATGCAAAACAGCTGGATGAGTCTTTCAATCTAGGAACTAACCAAACATTTTAGCAGAGCACAGAACCCTTTCAGCTTTAAAGTAGTTCGTAAAAGCTGAAGTAGCTCATAGTGTCTCTCCTGACATGGATTAGGTGGTCACCCTACAGGCTAGTTATTTTTCAGTTACAGTAATAACTATGTTTGTTTAGTAGTGGCTAACTTAAGTCCTCAATAGTTTGCCAGTCTGCAGTGTTTCACTCAATAATGCAACAACAGCATAACTACACTGCACTAACTGCGTATTTGACTCAGTCTAAATGCACTGCACACAGCCTAACTGTACTCTCAGCTGCCAAGTGAATAAAGGGGGATAAGTCCCCTCCCCTTCCCAAATACAGTGATCTGTTACAGTTCGCATTCACGCTAGAGCTGTGTCAGAAAGTTACTGCTACTATTACTGGGTCTCCGAGGGACAGATTAATGGGTGAACTTTACTGTTTTGGTCCCATTCCCTCACAGCATCAGCTTTATAAGAGTGTCTGCTAAATGCCAGTGTCATGTAGCCTATTAGTGCTGTTAACCAGCCGAATGCTGTAATGCATACAAGGCGGACAGGGAGGGAATCGGGCTTCCTGAGTGAGTCACCGAGGCATTAGATTAGATGATTGCTTGGTTGGATTGATGTTTTTGTCGCGGTGGTAAAGATTTTGGCCTGGTGGGCGCCTGGGAGAAATGTTACCAGTGGAAACACTGGCATCAATGTCTCGTCTGCATCATGAAACCTGGAGTCACCCACTAACTCACATAAGCCTTCTGACCATGGAACTGCCATCTGACCAGCACGGGCGATGGAGCCTTTGGACAGAACCTGAAGCAGAGGCAGAAACCTAAAGTCAGTTTCATTTGTCTCAGGGTGTGGGCGTCATCTCTCCAAATCCAGAACCGGAAACAATCTTCTGAAAGCATGAATAATTCAACCTATAGGTATAACATCACTTTTCTTCTATTAGACAGCACATATTGAGCCTTTAATAAATAACTCACCAGGTAATATATATGTAACGGGTTTGCATTAGATGTCTCCCCAACCAGAGTGTACTTCACAACGATAGGCACTGTGCTTCCACATCTCAGCGGCTTTTCAATGCTCTTCAGAGATAATAAGCTGTATGTCTGTCTGTGGGGAGCTTCAGCTTCAATAGCTGACAGGGTTTCCGTGGGCTCATTGAAAGTTCCGTACAGAAGCCCAAACCCAGGGACCAGAAGGGACTTGCATGTGGCCTGAAAAAGCAAACAGATTCATGCACTCAGCAAGATGGCTGCAGCGTCACAGAGCATGACTGAGCCGCACAGGAGGCTAGAAGAGAGAAGAGGCAGTTTACCATCAAATTTACGCGGGATCCAGTGAACACTGTTGTATTGATGGAGAATGAAAGTATGCCATCTGCGTTAGTAGTACCATTAAGCAATGGTACCCTGTTGTACCAGTATCCCTGAAGCAGCTGGAGCTCAGCATTGGCTACTGGCGTGTCATTATAATATGTCACTTTGATCTGGGGGAAAAGGCAAAATGCATTAAAAGTTCATGTCTGCCAAATACTGTCACATCAATTATGCAAAACACCTACATTTAACTTAGATACAATAACACAAATAAAAAAGAGGGAATGTACGTCTTCGTCCGAGGGCACCTACAGTACCTTTCCCTCAATGGTTGATCCAGGCTCATAAAACGCAGGTGTGTCGACAAAGGAAACAGATCCGATCCTTTTCACCATATCTATGGGTGTGCTCTTTGCCAGAATGATACCTACAGGGGAAACACTGCAAACTGACCAGTGTAATGGCACCTGTCACGTCTCTAGGTGTAAATGACTTTTGTTCTCCTACATTTTCGTCCCAATGTGCCAGCATTAGCGTTTTGCCCTGCAGCGTTACCTGTTTCCTCCTCCTCCACTGTGGCATTAAACATCAGCGTTTCCAGACCCATGGCGGTGGAGTTATAGAAGAAGAACATGTCGAAGATGTGGGAGGCGCAGCCCGATTTCTCTAGCTGTGGTCACAGGAATCACCGAGAAGGAGATGTGTCAAATTGAAGAACCTTCTCAGAAACAGCCTAATTCAAAAGTCAGAAACTTGTAAACGCGAGATACTGGGCCACATTAAACTTGATTTTCTGTCCTCCAGCATGTACCGTGTTTCAGGAGCATGCCAGCCAATCAGCGAGCAGACGGCTTGTCCTCCTTCTCACCTGTACAGATTCAGCATGACGGCAGCAAACATCCTTCAGGGGGCAGCTGAGACACAGTTCAAAACTGGCCTTTCCCGGCACTGCTTGGCCGTACGTGTACCTGAATGACAGAGCAGAGAGGCCCACTGCGCTCACGCATGTCTGCTTGTTAACGCACTCTGTGAGCAACGGCCTAGGAAAGTCAGTGCGAGCTACACCCACCTTCCACACACGGAAACCTTCAGCTGGCTTTCCAGAATGTAGACCTTTGACGGGACCTTCAGGGATACCTCAAACCGTGGCAAAACTAGGGGGGGTCAGAGGGCAGAAACATGTAAGATCTCAGGATTAACTGGATACATCCACCCATCTCCAGCTGCTGATCCTTGTCAGGATTGCAGGGAGCCCTTAAGTCTTTGACTGGTTACAGCATATTAATACACTTGTAAACAACTGTGACAGAGATCCACGGAAAACTCACCATAATCCATGACTTTGAAGTTGTAATGGCTCCGGTGTTGTCCGGAGAAGACCCTCAGCACATAGCCACCCAGTGGAGCCTCTGAACTCAAAGGGTGTGAAAGCTGCTGGATTTTTTGGTCGGTCCTGACGTTGGTCCACTGAGCAATGCGGTTGAATTTAGGGTCCTGGATGGAGACGCAACACAACCTTTCTTTGTACTTACAAGAACATCTGACATCCTGATGCAACACATTTAGTGTGCCAGGGTTGAACAGAGACTCCTTCATGGCCTTGACCACAAGAATGTAGGTCATGCAGGGACCCAACACAGTGCGATACCTAACCTGAACGCCTCATATAGATGCAGCTGAGCAGGGACCCAGCACAGGGCGGTACCTAACCTGAACGCCTCATATAGATGCTGCTGAGCAGGGACCCAGCACAGCGCGGTACCTAACCTGAACGCCTCATATAGATGCTGCTGAGCAGGGACCCAGCACAGGGCGGTACCTAACCTGAACGCCTCATATAGATGCTGCTGAGCAGGGACCCAGCACAGTGCGGTACCTAACCTGAACGCCTCATACACATGCTGCTGAGCAGGGACCCAGCACAGGGCGGTACCTAACCTGAACGCCTCATACACATGCAGCTGAGCAGGGACCCAGCACAGCGCGGTACCTAACCTGAACGCCTCATACACATGCAGCTGAGCAGGGACCCAGCACAGCGCGGTACCTAACCTGAACGTCTCATATAACATAATTCTGTCTGTATGAAAACATAGATAATAGTGTCAGGAAAACATAGAGCTGTCCTAATAAAAAAACTACCTTGAAGATATTTAAAAACCTTCCATGCACATGAAAAAAAACACTTAGAGACAATGTGGGTGCAGACTTAAAGCCGACGGGGAGCTTTTTAAACTCATCCTCACCTCCAGCTGCACCACGTCATACTGAAAAAGACAAAATGCAGAGAATCATCAGTTTAATGAGCTCTCAAACGCTCTAGCTATGCCGGACTGAGTGGGTATTACATTAAGCACCTTGTGAACGCCTCTTCATTGGAGCGCACCATGTTGATGTAGCAATAGTTTCTGCTTAGGTAAATGTTTGAAGACCTTCACATCTGCCCTGCCATATCTGTCTGGAGTTTTTTTTTTAATATATGAGATTTTCTGCTAGTAACCTTGACCCCAGTATTTGCTAGACTGACCGAGCAATTATTGGCTGAACATCTCCCAGCAGGACCCCAGGTGTCAGTGGTAATTACGGGGGGGGGGTCCCCTTCCTAGTGCTCCCATGTGTGCTGTTATTTTACTAAAACAGGTTTGTAATTAAGCTTAGTTAGCTGTTAGATAACATTATGATATATGTATGGCATGTCTCAAAATATCCAGGAGGTGTCAAGGTTTTACCGATATGTAATTCATAATTAAATTTAAGGAATCTGAATGTACGCCAATCATACACAGAACTAAGAACATAATACAAGCGCCCTGGTAATTTTGTTTAATGTCACTAAAAATGTGATTATATGTAAGATCACAGTTAGGGTTAAGTTCACAGGTCAGTCTAAATCATTTAGTGATTTTGCAAAGTGTATTTTCGGGGGACTTGGGAGCAATGATGGAAACGGCTCTAAACTTCCAGGTGGGACGACCATAAGCTCTGGTCACACTGCTACGAAAACGATCTCCATCCACACAGGAGTTTTCATGTCATATATGAATTATTTCCATCCATATTGACATGAGCAAAAACATATATGAAATAGATATTAGCCTACATTGGACATGCGAACATCAACACGCTGGTTGGTAAATTTGTTTCTTTTGTGCAAACATGCAGCAGCCATACAGAGTAACATGCTATGTAGCTGCATACAGGTCAGCAATGGGAAAGATCCTTTGAAAGCAGCTCCACTATATCTGCCATGCTGGAATTTACTTCCATGTAGGGTGACCAGGTGACCAATCAGACACTGAGAGGATGTAACTAGTGGGATCAATTCAGGGATGGGTCATGTGATGAGTAAGGACCAATTAGAATGCCTTTAGAAACTGCGTTTTTCATCAGTCTCCGTTTTCACTTATCCACACTGAAACGTTCAAACTGAGTTTTCAGAAGTATATACGGCCATGACAGTGTTTACAAAGGTTTTGTGGGGCTGAAAACTCTGGGGTTGTGTAGGCAAAATGTGAATATGGAGACTAATATCTGCGTTTTTAAATGAAAACATAGCACTGTGGATATAAGCAGAATTAGGATTTCGGCCTATCAGTCTAACTTTCTCCTCCAGTACGTTTCCTGTTCCTTTCGTGTTAAAGCTGCTGGTTATTCAGCAGTCCACCATAGCTAAAGTGAAACCCTGCCAATCCACAGCATCTACACAAAATCAGAACCTCATGTTGAGCAATAGCCAGCTAAAAGTGATTCAAACTTAATGTCAATCAAATCTTATGCTCTTACCAGCTGATCTACAGGGGCAAACGTTGTATCCAGGCTGACAATTCTGAAATGCACTACAAAGAAGGAAGAGATCCGGTAACATGACTTAGTGAATTCAGACACATTAGAGTTCATTTTAGCCAGTATTAGCCTGTATCTTTATTCACAGGGTTTTTGGCATAAAATCCTGTTTGAGGCCAACAAGGTAGCAGACAGACACAAAAGTGTTTGTGACCCAATAAGATAAAAAGCCAATTGTTTGTTATCTAAGGCAGTGCCCCAGATTTCTGGCATGACTGGTTATTCAGACGACTGTAATTAATGGCCAAAGCAGTTTGTCTGTGTTTAGTTTTACCCACCAGAAACAGAGATTTTAAAAGAGAGTAAGAAAGAGGAAAATACCTGTCTGCCCAGGCTTGTAAATGGGTTTGTCCGTCTGAATGAATGATATTGGGGTAGCTGGCTTTATCCGGACATTGGTCTCCTTCACCAGTTGAAGGTCCTGTCCACGTAACTCCACCCTAATTACTTGGATGGACTCCACACTCACTTTGGGGGGCTGTGTGGAGGATGGTACAAGCGATCAGCATAGCTCTACACCTATTTAAACCTCACAACAATATATTTCAGAATCACCTAAATTTAATACTTTAGGAGAAACTTTCTGTCTTTTATACCCTGGATGTAAACATTCATGTTTGTGCTGAACAAGGCCAACACTGTACTACTGATTTCAGACCATAGTGCAGTGTGGACAGTCATTTTTTGACCTCCGTGATCAGACTGCTACCTGTGACGCACCTGAAAGTGAGAGCACTGGTAGATGTCTTTGTCTGAATGCACCTCCTGCAGGACCGTGGTCTGGTTCCCGTCCACCAGCGACACAGTCAGCTGCAGCATTTCATTGACATGAAGCAAGAGGCTACAGAACTTCGTCTCGGAGCCGGTCGGAATTACCCCCGGAAACGTCACCAGGAAGGAACTGCGAAAGGAGTCACACTGTTCGACCAGCTGTCCGAAACGTAAAAAACCTTTCATTAAATCTCAGACTGGGGGAAAGGTGTCACCTTCCCCCAGGCAGCTCCTCACATTGGTTCTGTGTTAAAGTTACACACTTTAATATTTCGTTGGACCACCTTTAGCGCTGATTATGGTGCACATTCGTCAATGGTTTGTTTCCGTGTGCTTATGCAACACCTCAACATTTTTTTTTCATCCAGACACTAACCATGTGTGAAAATGATTCCTTGTGCTACTGAACCACTCTTTGACAGTTCGAGCCTGATGAATCTTGGCATTATTGTCCTGGAATATGCCCGTGCCCGTGCCATTAGGAAAGAAAGAACCCATTGATGGGATAACCTGGCCGTTCAGGAGACTCACATACTCAGCCGACTTCACTTTACTGCTGTATAATGTTGCGGGTCTGTAATAATGATCCAGTCATTGACTCTTAAGTACTTGCTGTTTTAAATTCAGTCGGTGACATTATTTGGCCAGGTGGTGTACTCTCCCCTCCCCCCACAATGACTCCTGGTCCTAGAAAAACCATCATATAGACAGGAGATTCCTGCACGGTGTTCCTGAGGATTAAGTACATGGTTTATGAACTGGAATGAATTTGGGGAGGCACCTATATGATGAAATTCAGACTGACATAAAAATTTAAGTGGGTCAGGAAAAAAACAGGTACATAAACCCATGTGATTTCTGACTTTCTGTGCAGTATTTGGCTCCTTCTCAGAGATTAACTTTGACATACTTTGTGATGCAGACAGAAAATAAATGAATGCATTTTCCTTCCAAAATGACCAATTTGGGATTAACACCAAACGCACACTGCACCATGCAAATATCTAAATGTTTACTAATTAGTAAAGGAGGCAGATTCAGTTCTGCTTGTGGTTTGACTCTGATGAAATCCATTAAAGCCAATAAAATCAAGAAGATCAAACGACATATTGGGTGTCTTACCACATCTCTAGAGTAAACACTCATATGTCCTGTGAGAGATGAGTTCAGAGTAACACAGAGTAACACAGCTCACTTTCCAAACACTTAAAGTCTGACCTGAGAAATACTCTGTCTGTTTTCATGGATATAGGTATGGAGGTTTTACTTACGGGTCAGTTTGTGCTTGGCAGGCACAGAACAGGACACAGGCTGTGAATATTCTTCTCCACATTATGAAAGAGGCTTTACGTCTCCCAAGGCGAAGTCCATAAACCCACAACCATGGTCCAAACAAGCCTATATAGCCCGCCCTCTTTGCGGGGCGGGACAAAGAGATTTGCCAGCCCTCTAGTGTTGATAATTTAACTCTTGAGGAAAGATTATCTAATATGAGCGATAAAGTCACTACTTTATTCAAAGTTAAAAATCCTGCAATGGTTCTGGAATGGTCAACAATCAATCAGGCAGTTTGATGCAATCTTCATACCACAGTTATTTACCAAAGTCTAGCTTGTCGATTGCCTTTGTCCTGCCTTTTTTTCTAGAGCTGTTTAGCTGTTTAGCTATTGCTCTTTTCTTCCATCAGTTACCCAATTTCTCCACTTTACTAACAGACATCGCGATCATTGACCTGCTTTTATCAGTGTTTGGCCTCACAATCTGGTTTTTCATGCTGCAGCTTGTTCTCTGGGCCCCTGAGGTTAAAAATCACACTGCAGACATGTTGTTGTTCGCTTTTCAGTCAAAGCTTACACCAGATCCTGTATCAGTGAACACCAGGACCTGCAGCCCACAACAAATGGCATTTCTCAGGAGAGTCTGGGCCTACCTCAAGGGTTAAGCAAAACTGCGTCACATTAAGCAGGTCCTGCCCAGTCATGGAGGCTGAGGGACCTCACCACATGGTCAGTCTCACAGAGTGTACACTAAATGAGGCTAGTCACTCCCAGGACTGGCAGATTCTCAAATCATACACCTGCTTGGAAGGAGGCCCAGGTCATAGCTTACAGAGACTTGTGGTGCTCAGCTCCATCATTCATAGGCTTCAAACAGCCATCAATCAATTGCTGAAAGACAGGAACACTGACCGTGCATGAGACGGTGCTGTCTGGCTGCTGACCCGGCGAATCTGGAGCCTTTCACTTCCTCTTGTTTATTTTCAGTCTTGTGATGCTTGTTTGTGCTTAGGTGTTACGCGCCCAATATAACCAAGATGCTACGGCACCAAGCGCTCATTTATGTGCTCATTCTGTGGGGCTGCCGCCCTTGATCTCTTTCCATTAGTCCAGGCTGCATACCAGAGGCTCTTTTTGCATCTCATTCAGCACAGTGCTCATTCAGCGGTGTTTTTAAGCACAGCGCTCATTCAGCGGTGTTTTTAAGCACAGCGCTCATTCAGCGGTGTTTTTAAGCACAGCGCTCCCGTCGTGCTTCCGAAGATCAGCTGATACGATATTTACGAACATGGGATCACTTTTGCAAACACCTAATTCATTATCTGCTGAACACTCACACCTTAGATGACCCTACAAAGCTATTTGTACAAACAGCAAATAGAAACAAGTAGGCCTGATAGGACCACGATCAGGAATTGAATAGAGATTCAATCCATAGTTCAATAACTAACGCAATGTGTAGCACTGGATTCTCTGCAGTGTCGTGATGCTGTAATGCTATATATAATATATAATGCTATATACTGCATGCCCTTACACTTTGTAGGTTCTACCCAGGCACTGACACAAATAGTAAAATTAAGGGTTTCAGCAGCCCCATCATCGCCCCCCACCCCCCGCCCCCATCAGAAAAATCTACTGAGGGGCGGCTGATCATACGCTGCCGGACACTCCATGAAATGCATTTCTGACTACAGGCACAAAAAAATCCACCACAAAGAATCAGTAACAATTTATTTGACGGGCACAATAATATAGTATTATGGCAATTTCTTAGTTTTTAATTATTCACAAACTAAGTCTTAATTACATACTGGTCTCATGTTAATTGATCAATAATGAATTATGACGCATATTTTTATCTCAAGCAGTTACTATATTTGTTACTATATATATATTTGTTAATTCTGTAAACCTTTGTGAACTACTCAAGGAACAAGACACGAATAACACAACGTAAATACTGATGTCATGTTTGTTCGTCATTAATGCATGATGCAACTTGTATCCCAAGCAATGACTATATTTGTTACTATATCTGTTAATTCTGGGAACTTTTATTAACTATACTGAAGGAACATATCATTAATAACACAAGTGAAATGCTGATCTCATGTTTGTTCATTAATGAATCGTGACGCATCTTTTCTCAAGTAACGACTACATTTGTCAATGATTTGTTCATAAGAAGTAACTGAGTTATTAATAAGTATTTGTGCCCTGTCAAGTGAAGCGTTATAATTACCATCGAGTCTTACAACGCGCAGACTCGCCTAACCGAGTTCGACTCAGATATTTGCATTAACTGTAATTCTCTGGTTTCCCGGAGATATTTAGCTAACAACGTAAATATTAGCTCATCGGATCTTGATTGCGATGTTACCACGACCGCACAAACCCATCTGTCAGCTCAAAATAGTTACTGATCTGCTCGTTTTCCCCGTAAAAACCTTACCCCACCGCACTTTTTTTTTTTACTTCTTTCTATACATTCTTCACAGCACTCACGTTGCCAAACATTTTCTTTTATTTGTTTAGGTTTCATGCGAATAAGTAATGGAAACTGGATAATGTTCTTTGGTTAAGGAAAGCGCTTCAGTATTATCCTGAGTAAGCTAGGCAATCGTTTGCTATGGTAGCCTGCGTTTGGCATCAGAGATAGGCTATTTAAAACTCAGCAAGCTCATAACCTACCGAAGAAAAACGTGGTTTAAAAATATGCCTAAATGTAGAACGTGTTCAGTGCGTGAGGCTTGGGTATCTGTATACAGCTGTCGGTTACAAAGTTTACTCGTTTAGTGTTTGTTAAGGATCTATGTCTGGTCAAATAGTTTTTTGTTTATCTTTTAAAAATACATACCTTTACCCTTAACCGTTTTCTTTCCAGTTAAAAGAGTTTATATTCAATGGGCCATATAAGTGACACATTTTACACCTAGTCAGCTGGAGAGAAGGTGTCATTGTCAGTGTACTGCTGTTTTCTGCGTCGTCCGTCGGCAGCTCCACATGTAAGCTCTTGCATGGCCGAAGAGGTCCGCGTCATTCTGGATGCGTCACTGCATACCCAAGATCCCTGCCCTGCCCTATTGTCCTCAAGCCAAGAAGTCATAGCAGGTCAGATATAAGAAAAATGAACTTTTTATTTACAGTAACGTGCATTAGAGTAGATCTCTCTATCTTTTTCTTTGCAATAACCTCTGATAACACTTTCTATGAAGTTTTATGTCTATGAAGTTTCTATGAAGGTTTATAATTCCTGCACCATGCCTCACCCCCTAGCCCACGCAGACAATAGCTGGTGAAAAGCAAGATGTTTTTGAGCCAACTTCCCTCCTTCTAGCAAGTTCTGTTCAGCTTGGATTTTTTTGGTGCTGCCTAGATTTTTTTTTCTCCATTTCTGTATGTCTGCTATTAAAGCTTATATTAATAAAAGCAATGCATGCCAATTTAGTGGAACACCAAGATCTTAGGTCATCTTGTACAATTCCTGGGATATACAATGGACATTTAAATTCAACCAATCAGCAATCTTTCTTTTGACAGCAAGGCATGAGTGAATCCAATGACAAGCAAGATAGGATTTTAGAATGTAGCTCTGCACTAAAATTTTGCTTTGCAGTACATGCAGACAGCATGTTTGTAATCCTGCATTAAAATTGTATGCAAAATACACACAGATTTCATTGAGCTTGGGGGGCTAACTTAACCCTATGTGGGAAGTGACTCTGGGGCTGTGGGAGTGTCCCATATGCTTGCTTTAACTTTGACCGGTGAAAACTACTGAAGGCACCCCCCCCCCCCCCCCCGGGCCACTGAAGTGGACCTAAGCCAGAAACCCCGCAAATTGCATTTCTGGGTAAAGGCCTGAGACAATGGCACAATGGTGGGACAAAGACCCATGAAATTAACTAGAAGTCCTATTTGTTTTGTTTATGCTATGATAAGCAAGAGCTGTTTTACTCAAAAGGCAAAGCAATAAATATAATTCCGACAATAATACAGGCAGACCATCGACATCTGTAAGGGGTTTCTAACCTCGATGAAATAGCTGTGTGTTTCATATAACTCTTTATGCTGGCATCTACAGATCAATTTCTGCATATTCAACATGATACATTTAATCCCTGGATCAATATCTCAGCAGGTCCTATGATCGCCCTGCTTACGAGTTCTCAGTTTTCTGCACTTAGTGGGGGCAGCCATGCCACCAACCTGATAAACAGACATGCGTTACTTCTGCTTTCACTTCCTCTTACTGTCTGAGTTTTCATTGGGGGATCACTCTGTATCGCTGCTCTCTGGTTATACGGCTTGCATGTTCTCCCTGTGTTGTGGCTGTAATATGGTTTATAATCCAGTGCAGTTATTAGTCCCGCAACTAATTTTCTGTGTTCCTTGAGTGTCATCACATAGCATTGTAAATCACAACCATAGATCGTAGCAAGGTTATTATCGTCAACGAAAACGAACGAAATAACGAAAACTAGAATTGAAAAAACATTTTCGTTAACTGAAATAAATAAAAACGACAATTAAAAGAAAAAACGATAACTGCCTATAACTGTATTGTGCGTTGACAAAACTAACTAAAACGTACTGAAATTATAGATGAAATGTCCTTCGTTTTCGTCTTTGTCAATTTATTTGTAAGTCGATTTATTTCGCTCTAGCAGTTTTACGTGAGCTGGCGGCACCGTCCTGCACCTCTCTGTCCGTCACTTCTCGTTTACAGTCGGCTTTTGCTCACCGCATTACCTGGAAAAATGGCGTGAGCACAGCCTTACTATGTGTGACAAGCTGCAGTGCACAGTAAAGATCAGCTAGTGTGAGCACAGCCTTACTATGTGTGACAAGCTGCAGTGCACAGTAAAGATCAGCTAGTGTGAGCACAGCCTTACTATGTGTGACAAGCTGCAGTGCACAGTAAAGATCAGCTAGTGTGAGCACAGCCTTACTATGTGTGACAAGCTTCAGTGCACAGTAAAGATCAGCTAGTGTGAGCACAGCCTTACTATGTGTGACAAGCTGCAGTGCACAGTAAAGATCAGCTAGTGTGAGCACAGCCTTACTATGTGTGACAAGCTGCAGTGCACAGTAAAGATCAGCTAGTGTGAGCACAGCCTTACTATGTGTGACAAGCTGCAGTGCACAGTAAAGATCAGCTAGTGTGAGCACAGCCTTACTATGTGTGACAAGCTGCAGTGCACAGTAAAGATCAGCTAGTGTGAGCACAGCCTTACTATGTGTGACAAGCTTCAGTGCACAGTAAAGATCAGCTAGTGTGAGCACAGCCTTACTATGTGTGACAAGCTGCAGTGCACAGTAAAGATCAGCTAGTGTGAGCACAGCCTTACTATGTGTGACAAGCTGCAGTGCACAGTAAAGATCAGCTAGTGTGAGCACAGCCTTACTATGTGTGACAAGCTGCAGTGCACAGTAAAGATCAGCTAGTGTGAGCACAGCCTTACTATGTGTGACAAGCTGCAGTGCACAGTAAAGATCAGCTAGTGTGAGCACAGCCTTACTATGTGTGACAAGCTGCAGTGCATGTTTTATCAGTCCGTGGTGACCAAGCTGAACATGCTTTTCTAGGCTGTTACCTTCTGGGGATCAATACAGGCAATGGCAAACGCTTAGTGGGTCCTGTTTGTGCTGCTGACTTTGTGTACGTATACCACACACTGGAATGGGGCTTCAAACTGGTATATGTCTTCGGTAATAACCATTTGATAAGAAATCCTATTTGGGACTTTTATTTTGAAATGTCGCACACTGTCAAAACCCAATGATCGCGTGAATGCACAACAGGAGCTGGATTATTTATTTTCATTTTTACAATTTATTAAATGTACTGATTGAATAAGCAAGGTGTGTATGTAATTTCACAAACATACAGGAATTTGGGAATGTGGTCTTTGGTCATTTTTGTTGTTTCAATAGAGTAAATACAGAGAAGACTTTTGAATGTGTGCTGAATATCAAACCCACATCTAATGTTACTCCGGTGGAGCGAGCGGTTGTGAGAGGTGAGATTATGTCCGAATCTTGGCTGGTACTGTGCTCGACCACGGTCTTATAAGGCAAATTATAGATTTATATAATCTGGTATGTAAAAGGTTGTAGTGATCGAAGCTTAATAACCCTGTTAGGTTTCTAATTGTAACTGTCACACATGATTTGTGTTATTTATATTTTCTTTTTGGTTACATAATTTAATTAGGTCAGTTTGTTTTCGGAAAATCAAACTCCGTTTCAATATTTGTTGCACCTGAAACTATTTCGTTTGCGCTCTCTTACGGACGCAAAGGGAAAAGGAGAGGGGACTCGCCAGCTAAATGCAGAAAAGAGTTTTATTTAAGTTTCACCCTTTCTGAGAATGATATATTCTGTAAGAGGACTCATTCCCTCTCGGTTGTGTGCAGCCAGCGAGGTATGTTTGAGTTTATTCATGTTTTAGTTGTACGTTTTGCTGTATTTCAAGTTTTCAATGTATGTAACGTGAATGCCTGTTCGCTGTTCTATGTGAATAGTTCGACGGTGGATATATGAAAAGAGAATCTGTCGATGCTGTTTAAAGACGGCGAAAGATTGTAAAAGAATAAATCCATCAGTAACCAGAAGAACCACGGTGTCGCGTATTCCCTGGAGGGAGTGAAACTATTTTCTGCTTTATGACTGGGTTTTTATATGATGCACGTTACATTAATTCAACAGCAACAGATAATAGACAGATGTTTGGATGTTTGGAAATAGGCCAGTCCATCGTCAGAAGTCTGGCCAGTCCTTCCACGCCCATCCGAATCAGCGCAGACCTGCCTAGACTCTGCAATTTGCTGGATTACAAGACGACTGAGGCGTATTCCTACAGGTAAGGAAAAAGGCGTTTGCGGTTCCATTCCCTGTGTCTTTTCCACATCTGAAAGCTAATTTGCGGCATACATTGTGGCATTCTGTTGTCATTTCTTTCGCAATTGATCATACACCATTTTCTGCTTCGCCCAAAGCAGCTTTAATCGCTGGTGCCGAGCTTCACCCTCAGCAGCGCAGTCGTTAGGGATACAGTATTTTAATCGATTTACTCGTGTAAATTGGTCCGATAGAAGAGGCATGTTAGTGGTAAAAAAATAACGTTTCAGTCCGCATAATTAGTGCGGCATTATCGTTTAAATTGTGTTTATTACGTAGTCTGACCTATTATTGGTAACGCTTTTATCTCGAGGGTCTTTTTATCATTTGGGTGGGCCTATATGCAAATCTAAAACAAATAAATGTCTTATTGCAGACGCCCCACTGAAGTGCTTTAACGCCCTTTAAAAATCTATTTGCCGTTAGCGGCTCTGTTCATGTAAGTATTTTTCCGTACCAGTAAATTCATTTGACAGATTAGGTCACGCACGCTTCGTTAACACAATGTTTATGTTTCATGCCTAATTATTCACTTCACTAAATGGTCGTTCAGGCGTACGAAGATAAAATAAACCTTGATAAAAATTAGTTGCTGGAACGTAGATTCTCTCAACAAGGATCCAAAAATCGACAAATATTTGGAATTGAAATGATATTTTCCCCCGATGGGAAGCTTTTTGAAAGGAGTTGACTCTGAGGTGTGTGACCTCTACCTAGCGTTATAAAAAAGTACTCAATTTTCATGCTTAAGTACATATATCACCCCAAAATGTTGTGCAAGGCATGCAGTAAAATACTACTTAAGAAGAAGTAAAAATACCTGGTTTTAAAAGTAGGCTTACTTAAGTAACAAAAGTAAAAAGTACTGTACATTTAAATCTATTGATCTTACAAAACGCAGATAATATGTGTGGCGGTGCGCATCCTGAGAGCGTCGCAGCGCAAAGTAATTCGTCATCTAGCACTGTTGTGGTTTTTCCCGCAGAATCAGGAGTCGCTTGTGTAGAATTCCAAAGTCAGTTCTTTTACGATTATTGCAACATCAGAGTTACACCCTGCAGAAGTGTATCCCATATCGAATGACACTGATTTTTTTATAGACTTTGTAATATCTCTTATCAAGATATTCGTCCCAAGCATCCTCTTTCTGGACCAATTACAATCATTGTGCTTCCTTACCAGGGCTCAGGTATTCTGCCACTCCGTGTCTTTACTATTATTCCCTGTGTTTTGGGGTCCAATTACTTCCCCGCCCCTATATGATAAGGCTGTCAATCATTTCCTTTTTTGGTCAAAGCTTCCGGAAAGCACAATCATAGCAAGATGGCCTCCACAATCATCTTTAGTCTTGGCAGGGAGCCCAAAACCGACCAAGGACATTACAGGGGAGACCTGAACAAAACCCACAGGGAGTATTGTGAGAAGCCAGGCGTCATCTTCAGTAATGACCAATGCTACTCTTGGCACTGTCAGTTGGCAATAAATCGCTTAGCTACAGAGCCAGTTATATTCCTTGCTCTTCAACATAACATTAAGACAAACGTTTAATGGGAACAGAAGAAACAGGAAGGTTGGGTACAGGGCCTGACACTGTATGCAATCTGAGTACATAACATGGTTGTGCACCATTCAGAACTGACTTTAGAATGACCTTGAAAATGAAATTCAATTCATAAAATTGGTTGAAAACACAGTGCAGAATCATAATTTGAATTTGAATATAAGGAAGTCAAATTAAAATTGAATTGATTTCGCATAAATTCATACCTAGTGTAGGTGCAGCTGTAACAGTACAGCTTAATATTTCAGTCTGAATGACACAGCATGTTAATATAAACAGCGTGCACTGAATCCCACCCCCCACGCGATCACGGCTATTTACGGCAGCAAAAAGTACCCGTCGACCGTGCCCCCCTGTTCGAGCACCTGCCTGAAAAGTCAGTGCATGTCACTGTTATTCGTAATGAAGCAGAAGTGTCATCTATAGAATAAATGATTTAACTGTGATTCTTGTACCATGGTGAAAGAGCACTTCACACAGTCATACAAGTAACCGTATCACAACCCTATCTAAAAACCCACAGGAAAAGCTGCTGCACGCAGACTCCTCACAGATGGTAACACACACAAACAGCTGAATTTGCAAAAGCCATAAATATATGCACATATATAGTTTTTTTTGGGAATAGCTGCTGATTGCAGTGTTGAATCCCCAAACCGCGGCTGAGGAGAGGTACCACACTGCACACCAAAGACACACAGTGGTGTAGAGCATGATTTGGCCAAGTGAAAGATGCGATTCTGGTGCCTACACAAGTCCTTGGGAGCTCTGAGATTTCCCCCTGAACGTTGCTGTTCTGTTCTTGTTATGTTCTTGTTAAGTTGCTTCCGGATAACACATCCCTGGTTACATTGCAAACTAATTCACAACGGATCGAACTCGCCTAGTCGATTGAATTTACATATTAATTTTAATAATTTTAATGACATATTCATTTATTGAATACTGTCACAAAACACCCTCCATAGACTAAAACCCTCTTTCTCCACTATGGAAAATAGCTGACCATTCAGTACAATCATCACCATTAATTCAGTAAATGCTCTACTGCAGCTAACTTTGAATATTGATAAAGGTTAAATATTTGATGTTTTTGGTATGTTTGCCTATGTATTGTGCATCTCTACATCCTGTTTGTTCCATCTTCATAAAGACGTAATGTAAAATAATAGTAATAAAGAAAGAAATTGCTCAAAAATCGTGATTCACATTTTGCCCAGAATCATGCAGCTCTACTCAGGTCCGCTGCATGGAATAGAGTAATGATGGTCGTGTAGAATGTACCGGAGTAAATAGTAGTGAAATGAAAGTAAAAGTACCACATTCAAAGTAAAAGTTGCAGCAACTTAAAAAATCAAGTAAAGTACAAATCTGGAAAAAAAAACTACTTAAGTACTGTAAGTGGGTATTTGTACTTTATTACTTTACACGTCTGATAATGTATTTGTATGGATCGGTTTCAGTGATGTCTTCAGTAATCTGTGATGTTATTTCCAAAACCTTACCTTTTGTGTCGTTTTAGGTTCTGAATGATCTTACATCATGGATCACTTTAGGAATATGCTGAAGGCAGCATTCTTACTCGGTAATTAAACCTCATCCCTTCCACTGGGGCTCAGGAATTGCCCATGATACGATACCGATACCCTCTACCACAAAGATACTGATTTGCTGTTAGAATGTATTGAAAATGTCGAAAGCAGTACATGTCATGTGTCTGTGTTAAATACATGCTGATGGGAGTCAGATAGATAGATGGATAGATGGATGATGGATGGATGGATAGATAGATAGATAGATAGATGGATGGATAGATAGATAGATGGATAGATAGATAGATAGATAGATGGATGGATGGATGGATGGATGGATGGATGGATAGATAGATGGATGATAGGAAATGAAACAGACAAAATCACATTCAAACAAAAAGTGCAATGTGTTGTTCATTACAGGTATGTCAGTGGCTTTGATCCCCGCAGTAACTGGGGTGCTGCAGTTTGTACCTTGCCGCACAAAGGACAACCAGCTGAGGGTGGACTGTAAATTCCCTAGTAACAACAGCAGTGCCACACCCTACTGTGAGTTTCTGCAGAATTCCAAACTGCTGGGCAGTACCGACCCCGGTGCTCGGCCAGCACCCATCCAAGGCAGGGTCAACGTGACAATGGTGACGCCCAACATGTGCCGCCTCTCAGTTGACGGGATCGATGAGAAGAAGGCCAGTACCTACACCTGCCGCGTACTGCATGGAAAGGATCAGGAGGCAAGCATGGCCTTGCACCCCAGTGAGTGAGCTTTCAGCACCACCTGCTGGAAACGTGGTGCATTACACTATCGATCTATTTTGCTTGTTGATGTAAGATATTAGGCTGTTATGCTATGATGATGTATCATTTTATGTCATGTCTCTTTTAATTCAAGCTATTTAAATTATATAAAAAACTGAATAATTATATGATGTACAAATTAATTTGTATTTCATATGGCCTCACAGGAATTGATAGCAAACTTAAATAAAAAGTATCAAATTTACTATTACCCTAACATAGTCAGATGTAACACATCCATATTAGCACAGGGCAGCGAGTTGTGTACCATTCTTCACATTGAAATTTGCCTCTGCGTCTCATTGCAGGTACGCTTCTTGCCTGTTCTGCCATCAGTGTTGTGTTTCAATTCACACCAGGCCTGCTGCGGACTATGATGTCACTTCCTCTGCTGCTGGGTTTTCTGCTTCCATATTAGCCAGTTTGGATATGACTGGCGCCATTGTTTACCTAAGCTGTTACCACAACAGACACATGAATGCTTCCCACTTTTGCCAAAAAAAAAGATATGCATGCACATAAACATCAGAAATACAATCACAATACAAGCACAATGTTTTGCTCTTCTTGTGATGAGTGTTATTTATAATTTACCTTGATATAGGCTTCACATATTTAGTATTATGTAGATAGCAGGGATAAACCAAGTGATTGAGTGTAATAGCATGATCTTGGCTGTTCAAAGTTAAGCAGAGAAGTCTGCATAGCAAAAAATGGGAATAATTAAAAGATAATAAAGGATGGATTTTTATGTCACCCGGTGTTGTGGTTTAATAGGCCTAAACGTTCCTTACTTGCATCTCGTTTTTCAACAATGCACACTTATCCAATGAAATGTTTACATCCAAAACAATGTGCATGAGGCACACTGGAAGTTCTGATAGAATGCACTCCAATTAAAAAAACAGAACAGCAGTGACTATAGGCAACTGAAGATGGTGGTGGACACATTATGAGAGCTTTCAGTGTAAAATGCTCAGTCCCAAAGAGATCCATTGTTTAAAACTTTTCTAAACTTTTATTTGCTGCATTGACTCACACTTTGGGGCGGCACAGTGCTTAGCACTGTTGCTCACACCTCTGGGACCACTGGTGCATTTCCACCAGCATGCAGGTACCGGCCCATACCTGAGCTGTATCCAGGCAATGCAGGTCCTGATTCATATCTAATAATGCAGGTGATTCAAAATTGCTTTAAGAAAATTGAAAGTAAACACAATATTCTCTTAGTATCAGGAAGCTTTGGTTTTTTACTGCACATGAGGAACAATATCGCCATTGCAGCAATAAATATAGCAAATATTTAATCCAAATCATTTGGTCGCATGAGTCATTTTGCCAAATTGGTGCCATTTCTGTCCCCAGGACATTATCTGTATAAATATGCATTAAAAGTAGCTTTATAATACATGTTATTACCAAGCAAAGTGTCCTCCACAGTATCCTCATTGCAAATTTAAGATATGTGGCTATGGTTCACTAATTTGCTAATTTTATGCTAAAACTCAGTCATACTACTTTCAGTTCTGTCATTCATATAATGAGTAACAGAACAGAAATATGAGTAACAGGACTGAAATATGAGTAACAGGACAGAAATATGAGTAACAGGACTGAAATATGAGTAACAGAACAGAAATATGAGTAACAGAACAGAAATATGAGTAACAGGACTGAAAACAGCAACAAGAGTGAGAAGTTTGGATGTAATAACCAATTTACTGAAGGTGTTGGCATTAAAAATCAATTTTACTATGTGAAAACATTACTAACAAGGAAACAATAGCCCAACATCAGTCGGAGTCAGGATGCAAGTTAGCGGTAGTGCGTGAAATAGACGAAGCGTCAATGAAAACGTGTAAAGTGATCAATGTGGGTAAACGTGTGGCTGAAGAATGACAGTCATCTGTACCCTGGTGTCAGCACAGATATAAGTGAGGTACATACTGTACATACTGTACATACTGAGGTCCATCGTATGCACAGGATTGAGGCCAATAGGTTTTTTTTGGCCATCCTGCTAATAGAATATAAGTTTGTAGTTTTTTCAACAGAATTGTTTTATGAATTTTCTGGCACGCAAAAATATTTTCAGGTTAATTTTAGTTGGTTGTCAAAGCAGATCTGAGGACTTCTGTTATATTTTCAGCTTTGTATTGCTGTTTCTCATGGAGGAAGATTGAAAAACCCATACAGAGACACATAATCCTTCTATCCCTTTCTCCATAGCCCACTCCTGACTCCCACACACAACCAAATACACAGCACAAGTGTACAGTCACACACATGCACATAAACATACATGAAAATATGGCCACAAACACTCATGCAAACTCAAACGCATGCACACCTACATACATATACTTGGACACACACACATTTGAGCCTCTTCACCACATATTGTAATATAGGTTTCTGGTTTGACTTTGATATTGGTTATGTTATGGTTTGTTCGTTCATTTGTTCGTTCTTTCGTTTTAATACTCATTGCTGTTGCTCTTTACTCATTCCTGTTACTCTCTATTCACTCAGATTACTCAGCTATTTTAAAAATAAAGTTAAAGCACATTATTTTTCAATTTTGTTTGGTCCATCATTTATCAAATAATTTTATAATTTATTTGATAACACTGAAGGTAAGGTTCCCTTTAAAAATTAATAATGGGTTTGTATTTTTTTTTTTGGACTAACACGCATATATAATGATTTTTAACAAGTTACCAATGATTTCAAATACATGCTTCATTGAGGAGAACGCGAAAGAACTAGTTGATATAATATTCAAATGACATTTAAACAGTTGCATGAGGTTTTGGTAACAGGACTGACAAAAATGCAGCCACTTTCTACAAAGCCTTGTAAAAATGAAATGATGCTGCCCGAGATTTACCAATGCACATTTTGAATATTTAAATATGCATGTTATTGGATTCAGTGTTGAATAAGATGGAAAAATGAAATTTAGATTTGAAGAGTTATTACATGCAAATGTCACCTATTCGTGGAACCGCCGCATTCATATTTTTTGTGCGACTGACAATTCCATAATATTCCTTTAATATAATTTATATATTCATGACCTACAAGACGACTTCTTCGGGAATCTGGGCGCTGCTGATCGTCGCTAAAAATATACGTCAGAAGTGATGTCTTTGTCCAATACGCATGCGCATAGCATGTTTCTGTATAAACAACTAGAAGGAATTTACAACGGTGGGTGATAGTTGTATCTTTTAACACGAATTGTGTCATATTCATTAATATTACCGTGGTGGAGCCCTTCTCGTGACACTTCGCTATAAAAATGCTAATTTATTTAAAAATCTAATGTATATAATAAGTACCTCTGCTTATCCTGATGCGTTTCCTGTTAGTCGCTTTGTTTAGTATTGTATGGCAACTCGCTGAAGCATAAGGATCTTCTGTTTTAAGCAGATGTTTTCATATAGGAAGAGTTATTTATACTGCTTGGGTACCGTTTTGTCCATTTCCTATTCATATTTTGTGGTTTTTGATTTTTCTTAATCGTTCGTGAACAGCAAAATGCCGATTTGCACTTGTGAACCGGCAGCTATAAAGTTAAGGATGCAAATGATAAAACCAGTGTTGCTAAAAGCTATAGATATATCGACCACGCGGAAATATTTAAAACAAAAATAGTTGAACTGGAATTTGCTTTTATACAGTTTGCTCGGTCCCTGTAAACTCAGACCTCCGATAAAACGTGATGTCATAACGAGTGTATCTGCGCGCTCAGATACGTTCGCTTTCATGCAAATGGAATGTAGAAATACCACGTTTTTAATCGTCATTGAAAAGTTGAGTGACAAATTCATGTTGCTATTTAAATGAAATAGTCAGCGTCTCGTGTATGTTTTTGCCTTTTGCTTTATTTGTATAGTCTCACTGCTGTTTTCGTTTCAAAGATCTGGTCGGCGAGAGACCCAAATACGTGAAGGAGAGGACGGCCTTCTCCGTTTCACATAGCCACTGGAAATGAAGGGGTGAGTTAAACGGGATACTTCTGTTAAAAAAACAAACAAAAAAAAACAGTATTTATGGCGTCATCCGTCTGATGAAACAAATTGGGTGTTCATGTTGTTTTTCATGACTTTACAATTCAGACAACAAAAAAGTCCAGACTCGGATGGGAATGTTCCTGTTATTGAAGAAGGTGAGGACATTTAATAACATAACTTATGTGAGATTATTATTATTTTCTAGGGCGGGGGGGTTCCCAAGCCTGGGTGACCTCTGATGTAAAAATGGAAACTGCTAAACTTACCAAATGCTGTTTTATATACAGGTGCTGTAGCTACTGCAGAAGACCCCTCTGCTATTGCTACTATCCAATCAGCAGCCACCTTCTCATCAGAGCAGCCAATCAAATACCTGTTCAAGACGGAGGCGGCTGGGGGGCAGGTAGGGGAGCTGTACCCTCCCATCGGGCAGGTAGGATAGGAGAGGACAGTCTGCTGACCGCCACACAGCCAGTGTGTTCCACTTCAGCCCTGCAATGTTGACAATGATCTGCATTTCCCTGGTTCATGCTGTTCTCCTTTTCCATTCCCATGTAACCATGTTTGTGGTGTGGGCGTCATTCTCAGCCGTGACTCCCTGTGTGATGTTCGTCTGTGTGTGTCTGTGTCCCACAGGTGACATACCGTGTGATCCAGGTTTCAGACGGACAGTTAGAGGGCCAGACGGACGGGGCAGCGGCTGTCAGTGTGGTTGCTGGATTTCCTGCAGCGACACAGGCTGTCACCCAGGTACTTTTGCCCAGAAGGACGTTGCTGTGCGATGCCGACTAGTCCCCTGTTACTGCTTAACATGCTCTTGAACACTGGACATAGCATTTTTACAGACCATTTCCATAATCATATTGGGTTTTTTTAAATATATAGAATTTTTATAGTATTAGGACATAGATTTTTGAAATCATGCATATAAGATTGTCATGCTTATAAGCACAGCCTTGGACTCAAAGACTGGTCATCTGCATTGCAGGCTGTGTTCTCGCAGTTATAAACACAGCCCTGGGCTCAAAGACTGGTCATCTGCATTGCAGGCCGTGTTCTCGCAGTTATAAACACAGCCTTGGGCTCAAAGACTGGTCGTCTGCATTGCAGGCCGTGTTCTCGCAGTTATAAACACAGCCTTGGGCTCAAAGACTGGTCGTCTGCATTGCAGGCCGTGTTCTCGCAGTTATAAACACAGCCCTGGGCTCACAGACTGGTCGTCTGCATTGCAGGCCGTGTTCTCGCAGTTATAAACACGGCCCTGGGCTCACAGACTGGTCGTCTGCGTTGCAGGCCGTGTTCTCGCAGTTATATACACAGCCCTGGGCTCACAGACTGGTCGTCTGCGTTGCAGGCCGTGTTCTCGCAGTTATATACACAGCCCTGGGCTCACAGACTGGTCGTCTGCGTTGCAGGCCGTGTTCTCGCAGTCTGATGCCCTCGATGGCGACAGCACTGAGACTCACTACACCTATTATCCCGCCACCATCTCTGATGGCGCGTCAGGTGCCATGGTGACCAGTGTTCAGGCCCCAGACGCCCTGCTAAGCCAGAACACACCAGCAGGTGGGGTGTTTGAAGCATATTTCTCACTGTGGTTTTCAAACAGCAAAAATATATTTTTAACGTTCAAATCTGACTAATGTGCTTCTAACCCTTTGTCATATGCAACTGACTCTGTTATCCACTGTGTTCCAGGACAGCTCTATGTGATGATGTCACCCCAGGAAGTGCTGACAGGAACCAACCAGAGGTCCATTGCGCCTCGTACACAGCCGTATAACATGTAACGTTTCCCTCTCGACGCCCAGGATACGGCACGGCAAGGCCGGCTGTCCCTTATGGAGGCTGCCACTTGATTAGCCAGTGACGCTTTTAGATTTGTGCTTCAGCCCAGTCCTGACCGCACACACAGCCCCAAGCAGTGCCTCTGCGTGTCGCATCACTCGTGCTTCCTGTTGGTTTTGTTACAGCAAATCAGAGGTGCCCCGGACTTCCCGGGATGAGAAGAGGCGTGCCCAGCACAATGAAGGTGAGCCTTACCCTTCATTGGCTACTTTTATCACCTTAAAATAACAATAATAATAATAGCAGCTACTGAAAGGTGAGATGAGATAAGATTGTTTAGTGCCACACATTGTTTTGAATGATGAAGGTCTGGGAAAATCGGGATAGTCTTCGGTGTAACTAGATGGTCTTTCAGCTGCACCAGTTTTGTTTGTCTTTCAGTTGAACGTAGAAGGAGAGACAAAATTAACAACTGGATCGTCCAGCTGTCCAAGACCATCCCCGACTGCACCATGGACTCCACCAAAACTGGCCAGGTGAGGGGCCATCTCGGAGCTTTTCGCCTCCGGTGTTCCTGGTATGTCGGTGTCTGTGGCCGGTTACTTCAGAAGGACTGTATTTCAGAGTAAGGGGGGCATCCTGTCCAAGGCGTGTGACTACATCCAGGAGCTCCGGCAGAGTAATATCCGGCTGGGAGAGGAGCTGAGCACCCTGGAGAGGCTGAGGATGGACAACCAGCTCCTGCACCAGGAGGTCTGGCTCAAAGCAACTTACATTCTAAATAATCATCTTCTTCATGGTGGCGCCTCACGGTGGTCCTTTGTGGTATATGCTTATGAGAAGGTTTTCTGATGTGGTTTCATTTTCAGACATTGCGTTTGTAAGGCCCCTCTCCGTCCTTTCACAGGTAGATGACTGGAAGTCCAAGAACCAGATTTTGAGGAACCAGCTGCGGCAGCATGGAATCGTGGGAGCGGGGGGTGCTGACCCCCAGTGAGGAAAGATCGGAGTGATGAGGACGCAGAGCATTGACCTTATCAATGGCTGGCACCGGATACCACACCGCAATCCATTAATGGAAGGTTTACCACATTTTAAGGCAAACTGAAGATTTGTCATTCCACGGAAGGCAGGAGCTATTGGCCAGAACTGCTCAAACCCGCAACAAAACAACAGGACTCAGACTCTCAGTAGTTGACCAGGGCTGCTTTGTGTAGATCCCTTGATCACTTCTAGGCAAGACCATCTGGCCAGACGTGAGTGTGAATTTATTACATACGAAACCTTTTTCCCCAGCTTCCTTTTAATGTTTTCATTAACAGTAAATATATAAGGAGAGACTTTGAATGAACTGAAGTGGCGATCAAAAGCCGCCATCGGCAATTAACTGGAAACACCGGCTTGACCATCATCCAGAATGTTTTTCAGATCGATCGGGGATTCGAATGCGGAATGTCTGCAGATTCATAACCACCTCTTCTAAACACCGGTATAAAGCATCTTCATCTCTGAGACCTCCACAGATGCAACAAAAATTGACCAAGTAGGGTCAGTATATAGTAAACACAAGTTTGTAAATTCCACGAAAGTTTTTACCTGAGCACACATAATCAGTGGTACAAGGATTTTTGGAAGTGCTCATCAACATCTGTACCTTGTATGGAAAAATACAATTTGTACAGTTAATATTGTGTGTTTCTGTCTTGTAAATTATTTTGACCGCCATTACTGGCTCAGAAGGTGTCCTTTTTCATGAGCCCTGCTCTCTGAGGAAGATTGGAGCTCAGTTTGGCAGAAGCAGCAGGTGGTTCTTCCTGTCTCCCCCCCCCCCCCCCCCGTGCATGTACATGGCTGCAAGACCGACTGATGGACTCTTATTTTAATAACTTTTAGGTGAAGCTGAAATGTAAGGAAAGACATATGAGGGAAAAATGATTTGCGATATGATTTATTATGTAACTAGGCTTCATCCCTGTTCTAGGTACTCCGCATTTTGTCTTTGCTCTGTCTAGTGGTCCGTTTTCTTATTTGCACCGTGTGCCATAACTACAGATACAAAGTTATTTATATGTTAATATTTCAACTCATTTCAACTTCTATTACCTTTTCCAAACAAAGACCCTATGACTTAAGCTTGCAAACTGGACATACATTAGCATTGCCGCCTTCCGTGTCAATAGCTGTATTGTACTTTGATCTACTTCAATAAAGATCACTTACGTTTGTTCTCTCTTTGTATTTTACGTATATCTTCCGGCACTGTTCCTTGGTATTTATTGTTCGGCCAGCGGATATACTCCACATGACACCGGACTGGCTCTTCATTTTCTTCTAATCTCCCAGTTTGGCCGCTGGTTAATCATTTTGGGTTTGGGAACGAAGACGAGCCGAAACGCGCTTGTTATACCAAAATCAGCTTCTTTACGTTATACTCAACACGTGGAAAATTATGTCAAATCAGATGAACACATTTTACTGCTGGTAGTAAATCCTATCTGTAGTAGGAAATACAATAGAGAAACAAGAAAAATATTCGGTATAACTATAGAAAACGGTAGCCCATTCTCCTTTTTAAGACGGTAGTAGTTTCTGAGCCTTTCCCGTTATTCCCCCTTTCCACCTGTGCCAGGTGGAGCGCCGGAGGGGGCGTTTATCACCGCCAGCTCACCGGGTTTCCCGCAGGTCGCGGCTGGCGGATCAGTTTCGCTCCTCCGCCGAATCGAAGTGGACAGGCAATCCCTCTCGGTTGCGCTCGCAAACATGATATTGCGCTACTTCTTTTATCTCTTTTTATCGGCCACCGGTAAGAAACATATTTCGTTATAATTCCTCGGTCTAAAACGTCCGTGTTGGTATTTCTCTTCTGTGCCGTTCACTGTGTTTAATTTGCTTTCTGGAGTTTCATGTAAGTTGGGTACTGCTTACTTAGGTCATGTTAATATGTAATGTGTTGGGTTTCAATGGATTTAAACACAATCGGTTATTTTGAACAATGTAATTGGTACTCCTTTGGAAAGAGTACATTTGCGAAAAGTTTTCAGAAATCGTTCACATTACTTTTAATAACGTTTCAAACACGCCATTGTATTTTTATTTAAGCCTAACATTCACTTCCCCGCTACCCTGATTACAGAATACCCTTATTTCCAAAATGGCGCCGGTGGGCTGCTTGATATTTACTCGTCTTTTAAGAATATTTTCCTCCTCAGAACAATCCAGTTTAAATGCAGATTATCTAAAATATGTTGCATTCATTGAATGTGCAATCTGTTGGGTAACCTAAACGGATATTTCTATATTGGCTATATTTCTTGTTCCTGTTTTTCTGGTGACCCTTGCCCACCGGAGCCTGCCCCACCTATGAATGTCTGGCAGATATGAGATAAGGGATCGAGCTGTAAGGCACTCTCCTGGTACAGGCTCTTGTTTACACTGTGAACGTCTGTGTAAGTCGGTTTTAATGAGCTTCCTTGTGTTCGGTGAGACTTGGGTCATGTTGAGAGGTGGATGTGAGTGACATCTGCCTGCAGATGGAAGGCCTGTGGGTCTCGTAACTGACTAAAGGTCTTCACAAAGCAATTCTGCATCCCTGATTCAAAAAGGACTACAGTACATGGTCACACTATACTAATCCCATGCAGCCGTCTTGGGAAGGTGACTGGTTGGGATGCAGCAATTGCATTTTCACTGGGCAGGACTGCTGGCAGTTTTATTAAAGCCTGACTTGCCAATACTGATCCCTGCTGATTTTGATTCCGACATACATTTGTCTTGTGCCTTTTAGTTACAGGATTCTCAGTTTGGAACATGCACTGAAACTAATTAATAACTTTCTTGATACAGGTGAAACCTGAATTCACTAGTAGATGTTCAATATGGGAAACATTATGCTAATTGTGTCACTTAGTTTGTTAGAGAGCTCAAAGACCCTCCCACGTCGCTTAAAGCTGTAGTTTGGGTACATTTTGGCTTCCCGATTTAATTACACCAACACCAGAGACAGAGAGTAGCTGGAATGCCTAAGAATGTCGGTCAGCTCTGTTTTTACCAAACTCAGATATTTTTCTAGAAACGCATTCAACATGCTAACTGATTTGAAGCAGCATCATCCAAGTGTGTGCTTTTGCCAGGAAATTCAGACCAAGCTAAGAAAAACTTAAGTTCACACTGCATGACTTCAGCCCTGATTTTCCTACATGCTGGTTCCAAACAAAAGCCCCGAATCAGAGTTCGATGGCCATTGTTCAAATATGCGACCGGACAGAGTCACCGATGCGTTGCAGACACCAACCGGATATCTAGCAGCATAAATATCTGGACCTGTCAGCAACTACAAATCCTGACGGTGTGAAAGGCGTTGCGACTAGCAATGAATGCGGCAATGAGCTTCAGCCTATGAGTGACTGGCAATGAGTGCGGCGATGAGCTCCAGCCAATGAGAGTGACTGGCAATGAGTGCGGCGACGAGCTTCAGCCAATGAGAGTGACTGGCAATGAGTGCGGCGACGAGCTTCAGCCAATGAGAGTGACTGGCAATGAGTGCGGCGACGAGCTTCAGCCAATGAGAGTGACTGGCAATGAGTGCGGCGACGAGCTTCAGCCAATGAGAGTGACTGGCAATGAGTGCGGCGACGAGCTTCAGCCAATGAGAGTACAAGACACGGGGTGTGGTGAAACCCAAGGAAGGGGTATAAAAAGGTGGATGTAGTTTGTTTAGAAATTGTTCTTAGTGTTCAGGGAAGAGGTAAAATTTCATTGGATTCCTCTATACGTTTCACACACTTGTGGTTTTAAATTGAGATGATGCTGCACACACTTATTCATTCAGGATTCAGACTTGCGCATATCAATCCCTTAACAAAATCAGGCTGTGTGCAACTGGGCAAATATATTGGCAGTACCAAATGTGAACAACATAATTTCAGTAACCCATGTTTAAATTGGTGTTTAGAGATTGATCTTTTTTTTAAAACTCTCACAGCAACATTAAAATCACTACTTTGATGGATCGCAATTTGTAACAGAATCGATCCCCCCCCCCTAATATTTGGCATTTTCCTCCTCTCCCCACAGCCACCTGGGCCTTCTCAGTGTCCACATCAACTCCTTCACTTAGTGTCCCAGAATACCAAGGTTTGTTACTGGTGCTTTTTCATGTTTTTTATTCTCAGTAAACCAAAACCAGTAGCTGTATAGGTTTTTCTTCAAACATGAGGCAGATGTTTTCTCTTTTCACCTTCCTCTGTTCTCTCTTCTCTTTTCACTTCTTATTGGTCTGTTTGTTCCAAGGAGCTGATTTGAAGTGCAGCTATTCTGCGGATTTTGGCACTCCACGGGTCGAATGGAAATTCAAGGATTTGCAAGGGTCTCAGGTGTTTGTCGTCTTTGACAATAATCCCACCGGTAAGCTGATGCCCTGGATAGTTTGGCCTACAGGATGCCTTCGTTCCTGTGCGTCTCAATGTGCGGGAATTAATGATTGTTGGAGCCACAGGTTTCTTCATGCAGTGCTTCTGTGTGCAGGACAAACAGGAGAGCGATGTTTGGGAGTTACTGTTTTGTCTTTGGTTTCCTCAGAAAACTACAAAAATCGAGTGCAGCTGTACAAAGACGGGCTGATGCTGAAGCAGGTTACGCGCCGAGACACCGGGGAGTACTTCTGTGAGGTGTCCTCTGGCAGCATATACGGCAGCGCTGTAATAAACCTCACTGTGGAAGGTAGGCGGTATAGAAAGGATGATGACGCTCACACGAAGGTCGCAGAACATTAGCAGATGTATACTTGGTCTTCGGCAGAAGAACGTGAGACAGGAAGGGATCTTTCTAAGACCTCTCCTCCTGTCCTTGCAGTGCCGCCTTCTGTGCCGATCTGTGGCGTCCCTTCATCTGTGACCACAGGGTCATATGTGGTGCTGACCTGCCATGACCCAGATGGATCTCCACCATCTACTTACAAATGGTTCAAAGACGAGGCCCTCCTGCCAGAAAATCCCAACATGTTCCAAGATTTCAAGAACTTCAGCTACATACTGAACCCCAAAGAGGGCACTCTGGTCAGTTTCATTGGGGCTGGGGCCCGTTCTGCTGTAGGGAGCCTATCATCTTGCTGGAGTTTTTTTGTATGTTTGCGATCCTGAGAATCTCCACCCGTTCCAGGCATTTCCATCAGTGACTAAAGCGGACACTGGCAGATATTACTGCATGGCCAGTAACGGCATAGGTCCCGTCCAGAGTTGTGCAGCCCAGATGATGGCTGTCCGTGAGTTATGGCTTCTCTCTCTCTTTGTATGGACCCTATGTTTAAGCTTATTAAATATGGAATATTGGGTCTCTGGCCTAATGTAGCCCTGAGTCTGCAGGAACAGGATGGTGTCCTGCCGTAACACATCGCTGTGCATGTGCACAGGTGATGTGAATGTGGGGGCCATCGTGGGAGGAGTCCTCGTAGCCCTGCTGCTTGTGCTGTTGCTCGGACTTGGTCTGTGGTTTGCTTTCCAAAAAGGGTACTTGTCCAGTGAGTTTTCCCGTTACCTGCACTCCGCTCTCTCTTGCATGCATGAATATGTGGATATATGTTGAAACTGACTCATCTTGGTACGTGTTTATCTTCCCTTTTAACAGAAAAAGGTGACGGGTAAGTCTCCTCTTGGTCTTAATACATGTAAAAAAAAAAAAAAAATGTTTTCCTCCTGTTGTTGCTGAATGCCTGTTAAACGCCTGGCTGCACCACGGGGCGGTCTGTGCTGTATGAGCCCTCCCCCCAGGCAGGTCTATACTGTGTCCCCAGGCCATCCTTCCCTGCGGCTGTGCCTCTATTAATCCTGCCATCGTGCATCAAGCACCCCGTGCCTGCACCGGTCTGCCGATGCATTGAGACATATATTTCAACCCCTGTATTAGCTTAGTCATTTCATCTTGTTTGTTTGACTCATCTGCCGGCCCCTGGAGGATGGGCTCCCCCTTTGGGTCTGGTTCCTCCCAAGGTTTCTTCCTCTTAGGGAGTTTTTCCTTGCCACCGTTGCCCTTGGCTTACTCACTGGGGGGTCCTTACGAGGCAGAAATGTAAAGCGCATTGAGACAATGTAATGTTGTGATAATGCGCTATATAAATAAAATTGAATTGAATTATGCAACGTCTGTACCTTTCAGGAAAATGTATTTTGGGCTGGGTTTATACCCTCTGTTTTGTTTTGTAGCAAATACAAGGCTGGGCACATTGGTCCCGTGGGAAGAGCTGTGGACAGAGAAGATGATGTAAGTATCTGGTTGACCAGTGGCCTACAGAAAGCCTGCTCTTTGTGTAAATTTGCCTAAACTTTTGCATCATTGTATTTGTATACAGTACTCTGGTGCATTTATCCCAGCCTTACTGATCTGGGGCCTGTACTATGAAGCGGGGTTACTGACTTATCGGCCACTGTTCTCTCGCTGATTGCCTTAATATCGATGTTATCTGTAGCTCATAGATCCTATATATTTACCCTGCCGCTGTTGTATTTTTCTGTCTGGTAGGAGTTGCTGCATATGATTAACTGTTTGCATTTTTTCTTTTAGGTTGATTTTAAGCAAAAGTCATCGTTTGTTGTGTGAATTCTGCTGGAATGGCATGTTGGTGTGTGTGGCGGGTGGGGGGTAATGAAGTTACTGTCATGAAGTGCAAAGCTTCACTTAAATGCTTTTACACAAAGGAGTGATTTCTGCAGATTATCCGGATCACCTCTCCATGTTAAATGGTTTACCGCAGGGTTTCTCAACCCGGTCCTCGGGGACCACCACACGGTCCATGTTTTTGCTCTCTCCCAATTCCCTGCCAATTGGGAGAGAGCAAAAACGTGGACCGTCTGGTGGTCCCCGAGGACTGGGTTGAGAAACCTTGGTTTACCGTATAATCGCCCATCAATTCATGTATAAACCTACGGTTGTATCAGTATTGGTACTGTGATGCATATTCATTGGTCCAGGCTGTTGTAATCATTAGCTGCATGGATTCCATGAGAACTGTTACTCCTACTGTGAGGGTGGTCCATCATTTCTGTAATATTTACTAGTTTTGAAACATGTCCTAAATAGTATTTAGGTGCCTGCTGCATATAAGCATTCCCTTTATTGTCATGCATAATCATGTGAGTAAATTTGAAATTTTATTAAATTGTGTTTTATTTTACTTGGTTTACTGAACACCAAAAAGTAATTTCTATTTCACTACGATTTTCTTGTATCCATTACGTGAGGGACTCTTCGTTGCATGGTAACGTTAAACGGCAGGCAAACACACAGTGAATAGTTTACAGAGAGTAAACGAGAAGGCGGACCTGGACACGCACAAAGGCTCCGTTCATCAGGAGCCGCGGCGGACACCGGCTGGGTACCAGACATCGCTACGGTCTTTCAGAGACGTGGGATTAAATTCAAGGCAAATAGTCAATACGCGTGACTTATGGCAAGATATATTTTATAAGATGTATTTTACAGCGCAGCAGTCTTCCTATGAAATACGCGAACATAACGGAGATAAATGAATTGTTATCCGTATATTTATGTGTTATTCACGCCTTTTTATTGCTCAATGTAATTTAAATGATGGGTTAGGTCGATGACGATCGAGTCCAACAATGTATTTTGCTGTCAGGTTCTGTTTCGATCTGGTAGTTTTAAACAAAAATAAAACTGAAATGGTAATGGATTAAATGAAAAAATAAAACTTATTTTTATTCTTTTGGAAATAAAATGCATATTCTTTTTTTCTACCTATACAATAAAAAGTCACATTACACGACCTGTTCCTTTAAGGGGAGGCGAGCACGCCTCTCGCCTGGGAGGATAGTCCAATGTTCAAGGTACGTCCGAGTCGTGCGATATGTTTCTCGATACCGGAATCTTGTGATTTAGGTTTATATTAAAAGGGGAAAGCGATGATCTGCATCCTGCTAGTCGCCGGTCACGGCACGATCCTTGAGACCCAGATCAAGGTAGGCTGCGCTCCGTGGCGTTGGTTCTTTTCTCTTATCAGGAGGTTGTATGCAGGGGGGGAGGAGGCCTTGGTGAAATCCGAAGTTTGAGGAAGAGAGTGAAGTTTGAGGGATGCACTGTCTGTACGCGTACCTGATATGTATAGAGTTTCGAAAGGGAAAAAAACCGTACTACTGCGCAATTTTCGTCGTGCAGCGTAGCGCAGTGCTCCACATGTTATATGAGAATTATATAATCGGTATGCTTTAGGAGTTTCTATTCCGTAGGTTAATAAAATTATTTTCTGCATCACTTGAATTGTGTGCACGAGTATGTTTTAGATTTATTCAAAGCAGAAAAAAAAACAGAAAGCCCCCCCACACCCAGCAGACCTGCTTTTCTGCCTCGTGCATTTCGAGTCGAACAGGCGTCACTGTGCCGTGACGTTATTTGACGTTGATGGATGTATCTGCCCCCAGGATATGCGTGCAGTGAAGCATTTCGCTACAGACACAGTTACGCCGAGCTGAGTGTTAATGCTGTTTTCCCATGAAAGGGAAATATGCATTTAAGAAGTGCTACAGTGCTACAGCACCTCCCCTATGCTCTGGTCCTGAGAACCCCTAGTGAACTCGCCCCCCCCGATAGGCAGATTTTACCGGCTGTGAAACTTATCGAGCCCCTTCCCCCAGAAAACTCTCCTCACGGCCCTGACAGTTATTACTGAACAGAATATTTAGTAACGTTCATTTGCCTATTTCGAATAGTGTTTTTATTCTACATTTGCATACATATAAATATATGCATAATATGTTACCTGAACACATAAAGAGTAAATTCATTCATACACAGGGATGGATACTTGCCTGGCTACAGAATGTGACTATATAGCCAATAAACTATATGCACAGCTTATCTTGTATTATCTATTTTCCTTACGTGGGGAAAAAGAATACAGACGTTTGTTCCAGGTTCTTGTTTGTCTGCTCAGAATGATACCAGTGGGCTCTACGGCCACCTGACTGGGGTTCCGAAGGCTCTGCTGCCAGGGATTGGAGGGAAGAAAATCCTGGACTTCTGGTGGGAGACAGTAAACATGTGAGTGACATCAGCTGGCTCTAATGGTGCTCTACAGTCCTTTATCTGCAATTATCATTGAATAACACAGGTTTTGTTCTTTTGATAGAGAGAATTATAGCTATAAAATTAGTGCTTATAGTAAGTTTTGTACACCAGGGCTTCCAGCTCTCACACATCTGTTGTGACACTCACACTTCCAGACTCTCACACTAGAAATCTTACAGCAAATTTATATTATTAATTAATTATAAATCTAAAACTAGCTACATCATAAGTGCTGGGGTAGTTTGCAAACCCTACAGACTATTGACAAGGTAAAAAAACTGTCACATGCATGTAAATGCGTGTCCATGTGTGTGCAGACTGGTCTCGAACTGAAAACCTCACTTTAGTGGGCTGATCAAAACTGGCCATACTGGTATACACTCTGTAATGCAGTGTTTCTCAAACTGGTCCTCCGCGACCCTCACATGGTCCATGTTTTTGCTCCCTTCCAGCTACCAAGGAACTGGGAGGGAGCAAAAACGTGGACCATCTTGGGGTCACTGAACTGAAAACCCAATTTAGACTTTCAGACTCTAAGAGCAGTTGAGAATGGACTGTAATTTGTGTTTCATATTTATTCCCCCTTGCTAGGCGGCAGTTATTCAGTGAGGTGTATCTGGTCACAAACGCAGATAAGTAAGCTCCGTACGCATATATCATTTAAACAATATCAGGCATCTTTGTGGCTTCAGAGTTCTTTCTGAATAGTAACTTGTAAATCACTACCTGTAAATTATCATTAACCTCATTACAGGTATAAACACTATGAGCGCTGGGCCACTGCCAATGGCTTCCCCGCAGAGAACGTGGTGAACGATGGCAGCACCACGCCAGAGGACTGCCTGGGCGCCGTGGCCGATCTGGAGCTGGTCATCCGGAGCCGGCGGCTGCAGGATGATATCATGGTGGTACGACTCGCTAAACAAGGCGGGGCTTCCAGTGGGAGAACACCTCCTCTCTTGCTTTTGGTATCAGTCTGACAGGAATGGAGCGTCCAGTCTTATCAAATGGGGCCTTTGAGTCTGTGAATTCTAATTCCATTTCAGTGTTCTGTCTTTTTGGACAGGAATGATTGGCTTTTGGATCTGGGAGGTCTCAGCATGGAGTTGATCTTTTTCTTGTGCTGTGCCTGTAGATTGCTGGGGACATGCTCTGCTCTGACCAGAACTTTGACATCGCCCAAGTGCTTCGCTTTTTCAGATCCAAGGTGAGAGGGGACCACCTTCCTGCTCTGTGTGATTAGACCAAGCTGCAGCTTGTCCTCCGGTGCACAGGGGGCGCTGTTGTGTGTGTGTGTTGTCTGCTGAAATCACATAATTCTCTTTATGCCTTAGCCTGGAGATCTGGCCATATATTATGTGCTGGAGGAGGGTGAGCGGAGCTGCTCCAGGGGCATAGTTGAAGTTTGCCCTGACACACACAGGTGAGGAAGAAATTCTGCTGGAGGGAGCTCAGGATTCCACTGGCCCAGCTGCCATCGTGTTTATGGTGGAACTGGATAGCAACTAAAGTTTGATTTTGAAGCAGCTTTGAGGGAAGTAAGAGCAACTGCAATGCAAGAGTGGCCCTGTACTTGTTGTGGGGTCAGACATCACAAATGGTAAAATAGATATGTCACTTTAAAAAGTGCCATTTTTTAATGCATCGAATAAAAGTCACGGGAACGACCAGTCATTCAGTCACTGGTCCCTGTTTGCATCAGGATCACGCGCTTCCTGGAGAAGCCAGAAGAGGGCCTCACGGCCTCCCGCCTGGCCAGTGTGGTATTCTACTGCCTGCGCCGAGTCACGCTCCCTCGGCTCTCCCAGTTCCTGGCCTTGCAGTCGTCTGCTTGGGATCGCGCTCTGGGCAGGTTCTGGGTGAGTGCTGGAGGCATGGAGGAGGTGCCAAGACGCATCACGGTCTTGGAAACAGGCTGCTTTACTCACCTTAATCTAACTACAGAAACCTCTTTAGCAATTAGAATTTGTAGGCATTTGGTGTCTGACATCACATCTGGGTGATACTGAAATAATGATTGTCATCGGAAGTACCCCCAGTCTGAGATCGTCCGTTGCATTTCAGGAGTGGCTCATTAATGACGAAAAAGTACCTGTGTTTGGGATGAAGTTACCAACCGGCTTTCAGCTCATTGGGCAAGTGGTGAGTAGAGGGAATTACAACGCAGAGTGCATCACATGCGGCGTGCATCACATGCGGAGTGCATCACATGAGGAGTGCATCACACACCACGCAGAGTGCATCACACGCGGAGTGCATCACACGCGGAGTGCATCACATGAGGAGTGCATCACATGCAGAGTGCATCACACGCGGAGTGCATCACACGCGGAGTGCATCACATGAGGAGTGCATCACATGAGGAGTGCATCACATGCGGAGTGCATCACACGAGGAGTGCATCACACACCACGCAGAGTGCATCACACGCGGAGTGCATCACATGAGGAGTGCATCACACATCACGCAGAGTGCATCACACGCGGAGTGCATCACATGCGGACTGCATCACATGAGGAGTGCATCACATGAGGAGTGCATCACACACCACGCAGAGTGCATCACACGCGGAGTGCATCACATGAAGAGTGCATCACACACCACGCAGAGTGCATCGCACGCGGAGTGCATCACATGAGGAGTGCATCACATGCGGAGTGCATCACATGAGGAGTGCATCACATGCGGAGTGCATCACACGCCACACGGAGTGCATCACATGTAGAATGCATCACATGCGGAGTGCATCACACACCACACGGAGTGCATCACATGTAGAATGCATCACATGCGGAGTGCATCACATGAGGAGTGCATCACATGAGGAGTGCATCACATGAGGAGTGCATCACATGAGGAGTGCCTCACATGCCACGCGGAGTGCATCACATGTAGAATGCACCATGAGTGTAGTTTAATTTGTTGGCTTTGCTGTCTGTGCTGCTACTGGTATTAAACCAATAATGGCCTTTAATTAAGAGAGCGACTTCCATTTTAAAAGAGCCGTCTCCTTTATTAAAATGACTCACACTTGCCACAATATGTATGTGGCTCTGCTTCATCAAAAACATTCTGTGCCCTCGAGGGTTGTGACGTGACATGAATGAACAAGGCGGTGGCGTCGTTTTCAGTATGTGACTGTTGTCACCAATGTGTTTGATGTTGTTTTGTCTGGACATCGGCCCTCTGAGATTTAGCGCTAAGATTTAACACAAAGGCTTGTCACTGGAAACACTTCTGGGTTGTACTGTAAGCGATCCATGTGCACTGTGCTTGTGTCACAGGGTCTGTCAGACTACATCCAGTGGCTGTCACGCTACGCCGCCAAGCAGGAGGGCACCTCAGGGAAACCCATAACCTGCCGCACATACGCCAGGTATGCCCACTGGGGGGGCAGAGTGCAGGTATGCCAGGTACGCCCGCTGGGGGGGCAGAGTGCAGGTATGCCAGGTACGCCCGCTGGGGGGGCAGAGTGCAGGTATGCCAGGTACGCCCGCTGGGGGGGCAGAGTGCAGGTATGCCAGGTACGCCCGCTGGGGGGGCAGAGTGCAGGTATGCCAGGTACGCCCACTGGGGGGGCAGAGTGCAGGTATGCCAGGTACGCCCGCTGGGGGGGCAGAGTGCACGTATGCCAGGTACGCCCGCTGGGGGGGCAGAGTGCACGTATGCCAGGTACACCCGCTGGGGGGGCAGAGTGCACGTATGCCAGGTACGCCCGCTGGGGGGGCAGAGTGCACGTATGCCAGGTACGCCCGCTGTGGGGGCAGAGTGCAGGTATGCCAGGTACGCCCGCTGGGGGGGCAGAGTGCAGGTATGCCAGGTACGCCCGCTGTGGGGGCAGAGTGCACGTATGCCAGGTACGCCCGCTGGGGGGGCAGAGTGCAGGTATGCCAGGTACGCCCGCTGGGGGGGCAGAGTGCAGGTATGCCAGGTACGCCCGCTGGGGGGGCAGAGTGCAGGTATGCCAGGTACGCCCACTGGGGGGGCAGAGTGCAGGTATGCCAGGTACGCCCGCTGGGGGGGCAGAGTGCAGGTATGCCAGGTACGCCCGCTGGGGGGGCAGAGTGCACGTATGCCAGGTACGCCCGCTGGGGGGGCAGAGTGCAGGTATGCCAGGTACGCCCGCTGGGGGGGCAGAGTGCACGTATGCCAGGTACGCCCGCTGGGGGGGCAGAGTGCAGGTATGCCAGGTACGCCCGCTGGGGGGGCAGAGTGCAGGTATGCCAGGGAGTGCAGGTATGCCAGGTACGCCCGCTGGGGGGGCAGAGTGCAGGTATGCCAGGTACGCCCGCTGGGGGGGCAGAGTGCAGGTATGCCAGGTACGCCCGCTGTGGGGGCAGAGTGCAGGTATGCCAGGTACGCCCGCTGGGGGGGCAGAGTGCAGGTATGCCAGGTACGCCCGCTGGGGGGGCAGAGTGCAGGTATGCCAGGTACGCCCGCTGTGGGGGCAGAGTGCACGTATGCCAGGTACGCCCACTGGGGGGGCAGAGGACTAATGACAACAACCAGAAACAGCTGATCACACGGGGAATCAACACGGGGTTAACGAGGGGGCGTGGCACACGGAAGGAGCGGACGATCGGGGAAGGACACATTGTTTTTTTTAACTTTACACATTGCTGGATACATTTATTTTCTTACTTTACAAATTACTGTTTTGATAAATGTGCTTACATGTGTTTAGTATAGTATATGCTCTTGTTTTATCCTGTTCATTTTGTGTTTAAATGCTAAAAAAAACATATTTGGGTGTAATTTTTTGGGGCCGGGAACCAATTATTTGGTTTTCCATTATTTCTTATGGGGAAAATTTGATCAGAACTCAAACTTTTTAGGATTCGATCCGGTGTTCTGAACGGATTAAGTTCGAGTTCTGAGGTACCACTGTATTTCATATTAATAGAAAACTGACCTGATATCAAAAAGCTGCCTGCAATTTGGCTGAAAACTTCTCCTGACTTTTGCCTTATTGGTTCTCAGAGTGGGTCTGATGGGAAACCCCTCAGATGGCTTCCACGGTAAGACCATCGCCATGAGCATCTCCAACTTCTGGGCTGAGGTCTCCATGACAGAGACCCAGACTCTGGTGAGAACCTCGGGGGGGCCGGTCCACCAGAGCCCTCTTAATAAGCGATGGTACCTGAAGGTGGCCTCTGCTTTAAGGCTCTCCTTCTCTCTCAGGTGCTTTTGCCGCATCCCTTAAATGATCCCACAGAGTTTGGGAGCCTGCAAGACCTCCACTCCATCAGCCAGAAGGAAGGGTGAGTCTTGCAGCATAAACTTTATTATTCAGATCTTGTTTCACCTTTTTATTACAGTGTTAAATACATTTTTTCATTTCAGCGTGATTTCTGGTCACAGAGAGAGGGAGAGTACCATTGTGGATGCCACTGTTTCCGGTCTTTCACGCCTTCCCCTCTGGCCTGTGTTGTAGGTATTTGGGAGGACTAAGGCTGCTGCAGGCCACATGTAAGAAGTTCTACCAGTTCTGCTCTGAGAAAGGGTAAGACTCTGTCCACGTTTGTTTGTCCCGACAGTAGGTGTCCTAGTGACTAAGGTTTTCTGCAGAATTTGAGGAACTGAGAAAGGATAGAGGCGCTGTGCTCAGCCGCGGGATTGCCGGCGTCTGGTGCCTGGCTCCTGACGTTCTCTGTCTCGAGGAGCCGAGGGAGGCGCTGTGCTCGGCCGCGGGATTGCCGGCGTCTGGTGCCTGGCTCCTGACGTTCTCTGTTTTGCCGGCAGCATTGCTCTTTCCAAGAAGAACTTCACCCTGAAGTACGACACCAACATCCCCCGACAGGTGGTAAGTACCTCAAGTGGCTTCTGTGAAAGAGTGGTGTTGGAAAATATCACTGCTAAAACAGTACAGGCTGTGGTGTGGTAGAGTACTTACTAACAGTACAGGCTGTGGTGTGGTAGAGTACTTACTAACAGTACAGGCTGTGGTGTGGTAGAGTACTTACTAACAGTACAGGCTATGGTGTGGTAGAGTACTTGCTAACAGTACAGGCTGTGGTGTGGTAGAGTACTCACACTTCCCTGTTTTTTAATTATTCTCCATAAATGATGCAGGAATGTATCACAACACACTCATGTGCCTTGAGGCGGCTGTTGTGAAAGGCGCTATATAAAATAGGTTAACTTGAGCTGAGCATTTGACTTGGTGTTTTTTGGAATTCAGCTTCGATTAACTGACATCCTGCACTGTGACTGATGTGAGTCTTACCCCTCTTAGGGTCTGGCTGGCAGCAGGTAAGTTGTTTGTGTATTAAAGTTTGAAGTCTTCTGTTAAAAAATGCAATTTGTGTATTGATGTATTGATAAATATGTAGACATATATTGGCAACATCTGACAGATTCAGGAGATTGTTCCATTAGTTTATTTATGCGGTAATTATTTATGCAGAATAAATCATTTCCCTTTTGGAACTTAAATTCCCCATGTTGACTCCATGTCTGTGCCTATTCCGGAATCTTCCTGTTATATCAATGCTTTAATCAGTGTCTTTCTTAATCGTAGTGCCATAGTATCTGCCACTCTGAAGTGCCTGATGAAATTCTACAACATCACAGACCATGTATGGACTCGCTGTTCTTTGACCCTTGACCCCACCTTCTAACTCAGTGATGGAGGCCTGTGCCTCACTGCTTCATTTTGTCTGTGCTGTTAAAAGTAAGAGGATTGCTTCTGAATCCGGGTGATCCTCTCATCTGTAAATCCTTTTGTGTTTTAGCAGGACATGCCGAGAGCAGTGCAGGCCAGCTTCATCCTGAACGTCGAGACTGAGGAGCTGTTCATCACGGCGGGACTGCAGGACCGAGTGGTGCAGGTGAGCGGGTGGATGGCCGCAGCAGGTGGAGCAGCTGAATGGCTGTAGTAGGTTAGCGGGCGGCGTAGAACCTTCTGGAATCTTGTTCTGTTTTTCGCTTGCACCTGCCAAAGCTTTGCCAAATATCTTTTAAGACATTATTACTGTTTGTGCATAATAAGTGACAGTGTAGAAATGGGGCTGTGTTTCTGAATGCAGGTGTATGAAGGCCTGGTGTACATGGACTTCAGTAAGGACCTCATGGACGAAAAGGGCTACGGTATTTTATCAGATGGTGTTCAATGCAGCCATACGTGTATCTTCAGGATATGTGTGTGTGTGTGTGTGTGTGTTTATATTACATTGTGGGGACCAAATGTCCCCCACAATGTGATGAAAATCTGTCATTTTGACGTTGTGGGGACCACAACCCTAACCCTAACCTCACAAAGATCTGTGACTGCAATCAAAAAAACTAAAAATGCCAAAAGTCTCATATTTAGTTTGGTCTCTTATGGTTGAGGTTAGGGCTGGATAAGTGTTGGAGCCATCATGTTGGGATTAGAGTTTTCCCCATTGAAATGAATGGAGAGTCCCCACAAAGATATAACAACAAACCTGTGTGTGTATGTTTGCAGGGGAGTACATCCCAATGGACATGACAGACCTTCCCCAGTTCTGGTTGGCCTACCTCTGCGACCCCAGTGATTCTGGGCGGATCCACAGCAATGTGCGTCAGCGCTGGCTGAACGGTAAACACTGTCAGGTGCCGGGGAATGAGGCAGTAGTAAGACTGTCATTATTTCCTGAAGACGCTAGGAAGGATTCTTACTGGTTGGGGGGTGAGTGATGGCCGTCGTAGAGTATCTAACGGGCTGTTTCCTCACACTGGTTCTCTCTGGGTCCACACAGGAGACACCGCCGTGGTCCAGGCCATGAATTCCTTTGCGGAGTTGACCGATCAGGCCAGGTGAGGCGCTCAGGATCTCTCGTGAGATGTCGCTAGAGGGAGACGTCTACCTGAGTGCCTGAGGAAGGAAGCATGAGGGTGTGGGAGAGAGGACAGAAGGGGTCTGCAGGGTCGTGCATTAATTGGGTCTTCATCCGTTTAGGTCAGCTTTCAAGTGCAAAGACTGGTCCAGGCTGGCTCAACTCATGGATCAGAACTTCGAGCTCAGAAGGCAAGCAGACACGCATCCGTGTGCAGCCGCCTGGCCACAGTGTGGTGGAGTTATTTTCCAGTCCAGGCCTCTCCTCTAATTGTGCAGTGTTTCTATGACGATCTCCATGCAGTGTTTCTATGACGATCTCCATGTTTATGTAGAGTGGAGGTTGACAGTAAGTCCTGCAGGAGTAAAGTTTTGTTTCTAATAAATGACAGTGAGGGGTTGGATGCTTCTGTGCATGAAGAGCCGCTGTGAGCACTCAGCACACTGCCCTCCACAGGTCTGTGTACACCGACGAGAGTCTGGGTCCTGGGAACCTCAAGATGGTGCAGATTGCGATACAGGTAACCCTGACTTGCAGCCTCTCGGTGGAGGGAGGGGGGCATATTTTAATGTTTATGCAGTGGTTCACACAGACAGATGTGTGGTGATATCATTTTTTTCTTTGTGTGTGTCTGTCCAGTTTGGCTCTGCAGTGAAGTTGCCTGGCAGTGGAGGTGCAGTTGTGGGACTTTGTTTGGACTCTGACAGACTGGTATGTGACTGAGTCAAGGCATGCGGATAGATTCCAGTATAATCAATATCAGTGTTTGAGAGTAACATTTACACAGCTGAAAAAATGTATACCAGGGAGGGTTATGCATATCTGTATTAATATATAAAGATCTTGCAACAACTCGCAATTTATTAAAAAATTAAGCTGTGCTAAGTGGTCTCTCTAAAATTGCCCATAGAGTATGACTGTGTAATAAAATATTTTTTGATGTTGTGGGGACCATTTTTCAGGTCCCTACAAAGATGTGTGAATGCAGTCAAAAAACTGAACTGAACATGCCAAAATTTATTTTGTTTGGTTACTTATGGTTAATGTTAGGGCTGGGTAGAGGTTAAGGTCTGTGTGTTTTGGACTGTCTGTGTGTGTGTGCACGCCTTGCGGTGAGATGGCATCCCACCCAGGGTGTGCCCCATCTTTGTGCACTTTGCCTCCTGGGATAGGCTCCAGGGCCCCACATGATCCTAACCGGAATAGGTGGTTGGAACATGGAGGATTTTTAAAAAAATGTTTTCACTGTTTACATTTTTGGCGTGTTTGGGTGTTTTCTCTCTTCTGCCACCAGATGGCGATGAAACAGGCTTTTCAAGAGGCAGGCTGTGTCTTCTGCATTATCGTGCCATATGACCCATCTTCTGCAAGTGTGCAGGATTCTGATCTTGCCCCTTAATACCTACCCAATAATATACTATATGAAGTCTGTGAAATTTGTATTTGCAATATAGCATTTGGATGTAAAACGAAGACTGTCTGTATTGCTGGAATATGCAAGTGCAATTCTGATACTGGAAGAAACGGGGTCCCAGCTGTTCTGTGTTTTTGTCTATCCTCAACTGTGTTAGTTACATGAGCCTTTGGTCTGGAATACCTAATTCAGTCATGGTTTTTACTATTTTTTTTACATAATGTCTGTTCATAAAATTATGATGTTTATAGGATTTTATGCAAAGTTTTTACACAACACAAAAGAATCAACATCTTTTTAAGCATGTAATTGCATCATTACATTTGAGCTGAAATAAACTACCATAATTACATTTTATTGAACATCACTTTCATATTTATTAAGAGAGATACTGGTGATGAATTTTCCTGACGCCTGAGATCGTTAGGTTACTTTGACAAGTGCTGTCAGTACCTTTAAGACTAGGCTAGGAATGCACAGATACAAAGAAAAAGTGCAAAGACAGTGCATTCATCCATCCATCCATCCATCAATCGATTCTCCAACCGCTCATCCAGGTCTGGATCTCAGGGGCATCAGTCTGAGCAGAAATACCCAGACCTCCCTCTCCCCAGGCGCCTCATCCAGGGGAATACCAAGGCGTTCCCAGACCTCCCTCTCCCCAGGCGCCTCCTCCAGCTCCTCCAGGGGAATACCAAGGCATTCCCAGACCTCCCTCTCCCCAGGCGCCTCCTCCAGCTCCTCCAGGGGAATACCAAGGCATTCCCAGACCTCCCTCTCCCCAGGCGCCTCCTCCAGCTCCTCCAGAGGAATACCAAGGTGTTCCCAGACCTCCCTCTCCCCAGGCGCCTCCTCCAGCTCCTCCAGAGGAATACCAAGGCGTTCCCAGACCTCCCTCTCCCCAGGCGCCTCCTCCAGGGGAATACCAAGGCGTTCCCAGACCTCCCTCTCCCCAGGCGCCTCCTCCAGCGGAATACCAAGGCGTTCCCAGACCTCCCTCTCCCCAGGCGCCTCCTCCAGCGGAATACCAAGGCGTTCCCAAACCACCCTCTCCCCAGCCGCCTCCTCCAGGGGAATACCAAGGCGTTCCCAGACCTCCCTCTCCCCAGGCGCCTCCTCCAGCTCCTCCAGAGGAATACCAAGGCGTTCCCAGACCTCCCTCTCCCCAGGCGCCTCCTCCTCCAGCTCCTCCAGGGGAATACCAAGGCGTTCCCAGACCTCCCTCTCCCCGCGCCTCCTCCAGCGGAATACCAAGGCGTTCCCAGGCCAGCCGAGAGATGTAATTTCCCGAGTGTGTCCTGGGTCGCCCTGAGAGTCTCGTCCCAGTTGCACACACCCAAAGCGTCATGTCAGACCAGACACGTAACCTTGTAGTAAGAGTGATTTTGCCCCTGTGCCACCACCCCCCCAAAAAAAAAATTCGTTTCTGGCTTTGGGACTGCCCTAGAAGGTTCCTGAAGCCCTGCTGGCTCGTTTCCACCACCTGTATGTGTGTTCTCATTCTGTTGGTCACATCCCAAAGGTCCTGACCATAGGTGAGGGTAGGGATGCAGGTTGCCTTTCAGCTAGTCTCTCTCGTCACCGTGACGTACCGATGCCACACTGATCCACCTGTCAGTAAGTCATCGCTTTATATAACTTTGGCGAAACAGTTTTCGATGAATATTCTGCATTAGTGCTCAGCGATATGGCAAAATTTTAAGATTTTTTTCATATCAGTCAATGTGTTACTGATAATATATATACAGTATATCAGTGATTATTATTTCAATTTTTACTTAAAATTCCATTAGAATTACCCTTAGACAGATTCCAAACATGAAAAGGATGAAAAATAGATAAAATTCTTGTCCCATTTTTAATCCATACTTTCTTCAGATTGAAAGTGGAAACCATAATTACCAGTGTTTATGACTAAGCACTTGCAGTCTGTATGTTCTGCTATATATGGAAAATGCTTCAGGGGTGAAATAAGTACTAAGAAATAACCACGGCAGTCTGTTGTGTGTCTGACTAAATGACCAAAGTACCAGTGTCTCCTTCCCTTGTTTACCACCATATCTCCTTTGTAAAAAGATGTAACTACTGATCTGTCACTTTCTTCACCAACACTTGAAGCTTCCTCAGAGGCAGTGCTTATCTGCTCCATGATATTACCAAAACAGTAGCAATAGCTAACTCAATCAACTATGTTGGGCGTAGATCATCTGTTTTTAAAGCATTACCATATGATTGGTCACAGCCTGATGAAGCCAACAGGACCACACAATCTGCAAAAAGCAAAGATGCAATCCTGAAGTCACTGAACTGGACACGTAATAAGCACAATCTTTGCAAACGGAACAAAGTTTGCAAATAGAATATTATGTCGTAATAAATACAAATAATTTAACGCATAGTGTATGTTCCATTACTGTAATAAGTCCAGTGCCATGTTACAATTGTCACGATCCCCGTACAAACGCGGGCTAATGAGCCATTTCCCGTGTCTCTACCCGCTCTGTCTCCCGTCATACTAGGACAGGTCCCCCCCGCGTACGGGTTCCGGCACCCGCGCGACCGTACCCAGGACCATGATGTTTGTTTGTTGGATCCCTCAATATACCCCAGCATTCAGCATCTGGGTCATCGAGCGTTTCTCGTTACAGTGAGTGTTATGGCTGGTGTGTACATCTTCTGCAATTCTCTGGCTTTAATCCTCTACCTTTCCATACAGGGTCTGTATTACAGGGCATGCAGTATCTTTCTGCTGTCTGTGGCCTTGGATGGTCTCCACGCCCCCTAGGATTCTATAACAGCAGTATTCAAACTTTTCATGATGGGGGTCTCCCTAGGGCTGATATATTTGTCCTGACCCTCCCCCCGCCCCATGCACACACAGACACAGACACAACACGGTTTTCGATGTTCCTTTGCCACCACATTTTCTTTTGTTTTGGGGGTGCCGTGGGTCTCCAGTTGAAGCCCAGCCTTGGCATGATTGCAGGTCCTTCAGCAAAACCCGCAGCCCCCACCTACCTGGATTCTGAATCACCCCACCTACTAGGGATGCAACGGTACTCGGTAAAATACCGGACCGTTCGGTACGCGCTGCACGGTCAGGTACGCCCTTATGTACCGCGGTATTTCGTTTTCGCACTTCCTTTTGAAAATGGCGATTAATGCTTATCAGGCTCCAGTTAAACGGTAAGCGCCAATGAGCGAAAGCCCTCCACCGTGAGTTAATGTCCAATCACTGTTGTGGCTCCACCCACTCGCTCTCTCACACTGACGTAACTGGAGCTGAGCTCGCAGCTCGGTATGCAGACGCAGAAAAAAAGAAAAACAAACAAGCATGGTCGGCACTAGCGGAACAGTTGAAAGGCATAAGTTTGAAGAAGCACCGGCTTCATACAAATGTCCAGTATGGATTTTTTTCGGGTTCGCTGTAGAATACAACGACCAGGGAGTCAAAACAGTTAATATAAATGCCACTGTTTGTAAACATTGCCTAACACGTGTCCCATACGCTAATCATGGAAACACGAGCAATATGGCTAAGCATCTCAAGCGTAGTCATGCTGATATAACGGTTCCTGAACGGAAAATAACCCGTGCAGTGGGAACGTTCATTGCTAAAGATTTGCAACCCTTTTCTGTTGTCGAAGATGCGGGGTTTTGCCACTTAATTAAAACGCTTGACCCACGTTATGTTGTGCCCTGCCGTACACATTTCAGCGACGTTATAATTCCCGAGCTCTATGACAAAGCGAGCAAAGCCATCGAAAACGATTTGGCTCAAGCACAGAGCCTCTAGTGGAATATAGAGTGTTTAGAGCACTTTAAGAGGCACTTTAACATTTTTAAAAGTGTTTTTGTTTACATTTTGTAAGTTTGAATTTTATACATGTATAGATATTTTATACATAAATAAGAGGCAGTTTATTATTAGTTTTCTTGTGTTATTTGTAGTGTTGTATTTAAACCGAACCGAAACCGTGGCCCAAATACCGAGGTACATACCGTACCGTGGGATACCTGTACCGTTGCACCCCTAACACCTACCTGGGGTTTGAATCACCCCACCTACCTGGGTGAAACAACAGTCAGTTACAGTTACTGTACTAGACATAATCGTCCGATGTATTCAATGCGTAGTTCCTGTCTGTTTTACACATTTAAATTATTCTTTATTAGTGTCAACTAGTGAACAGGCATATGATGTGTTAACATTATTTTTTAAATATTTCTGAATATTGCAATTTTGCAGTAGATATGCCCCCACTTCAAACCCCCGCCCCCCCCCCCAACTCACACACAGTGTTCAGTTTTTTTCCTCTCCTGCAGCCTCCCTGCAATTCCTTTGCGCCCCTCAGTTAAAATACCTCTGATTTAGAAGATGGATGATTTTTAAAAATGTTTGTCACTTTTTACAACTTTGCAGTGTTTGACTGTGTTTCTCTATTTCGCCAACTAGTGGCGATGAAAAATGCTTTTCGGGAGTCTGGCTGTGTCTTCTGCGTTACCGTGCATTACGACCCAATCCGAACAGACCGCACAGCAGTACGGGCAGCCTGACCTGCTCTAAGGATTATCTCCTTTCTTTCGTAAAGTGTCCTTAGCTTTACAGTGGACAACTCAGCACGTACTTCAGCTCACAGCTGGCGGGAGTGCAACTGTTTGTCACAAACCAGTGGACGCAAGACGCACATTTTGACCCGTAACACCAGTGCTTGAAGGGGGCCCGGTACTCACCGGTACCTTTTTGGTTTTCTCTTGAAAGTACAGGGAACCCTTCGTGCATATTGGCAATTGTCATAAATTCTCATAATCCACCGGTAATGAATAACACGGTGAGTACTGGCACCTGTTTTTTCACACTACAAACACAGCATAATACTGTACATTGTTTGCGGTATGTTGAATTTATATTAGCAGTACAGAATTTGCATGCAACTAGCGTGTGCTTCGGCTTATGTTCCCTGTGTTGCCGTAATACGCAGTTCTGGTACTAGAAAGAGTTGTTCTTGTACTGGAGGTAAACAGAATCTTAACAGCTCCGTGTGTTCTGTTTCCTCAGCTGCATTTGGTACTATGAGCATGTTGTGTAGAATACATGGTATACAGTCATGCTTATCTTCTTACAGTTTTACTGTCATTTTTATAATGTCGGTAGGCTATATGGAATATCTTGGAGAGTATTTACGTAACGGATCAAAATGTTTACAGCACGTAATTGCATGGAAATAAAATAAACGACCATAATTATATTTTATATTTGAAAATCTGAATCGTATTTATTAGCATTAGTGCCTAGTGATGGATGGTCCGATGTACTGTGACTTCGACAAGTTCTGTCTGTAGCTTTAAGACAAGGCGGGAGGCGCCTTTCGGGGGTAGCGCTCCGCCGGCATCTGACAGGTCGAATGGACGCTCCATCATAACCCATTCATAAATAAGCCGTCGGGCAGGCGTCGGGCAGCCGTGCTGCCGCTCACAGACAGATGTGCACGGTGACTGCGGAGGCATGGGAGGAAGATGAGAAGAGTGACTTTCGAGCAGCATCCTCTGTCTCTGATGACTTGATATCTACACCAGGAAGCTGAGATCACGCCGTTTGTTAACACACGAAACTGCGCGGACTCGCACTTTTCTCGGGTTGAGGGAAGGGTGGAAGAGGGTGGGAGAGAGATAGTGTTATCGTGTGTCATAGCAGTGGACTTTAAAAATAATCCGTATCTTCACGCAGTATGTCACAACATTTCCTCTGCTGCGATCTGTGCTGTCCAGCGGAACACGGGACTAAAGCGAAGGACTTCTGAATCATGGCAGCAAAAGAGGATCTTCAGAGCAAAGCGACTCCGCGGAGGCTCAGGCACAGCCGGCCGGGCACTGTTAAACAGGGACCTAATCTGGACGTGCTTCTCTCAATGGGTTTCCCCAAAACCAAGGCGTAAGTAACGGCGGCTGGAGGCTCATTTCGTTTACGTCCCCTGTTCCGGCTGGTCTGTAGCTTCTGCAGAGATGTGCATTCTGAAACGATGCTGCCTCGGCAGCTGGATATTGACATCTTTGATATTAAATTCAACAGTGTGAATTAAAGTGACTTTAGTTCGTTCGTCCGTCGTGCGCTATGATGCACATAGATTGAATGCAAAGGTTCAATAATATTAACTGACGGCTACAGCAATAATATCAGTAATAATGGTAGCAATTACTGCAATAGCAATAATGACTAGGATAATAATTCGAATGTTATTGTTAACATTTTACAGTGGCTTTCAAGAATTTTTCTTTGACGTAAATCAGTCCACTTTCTTTCGTCACGGACCAAACAAAAAGGGACCTTAATGCCGGCGTGAGCGCCCTGGGACCGTTTGCAGTGCTGGCCATGATCATCTTCATTTTCATTCTTTGTCTGCGCTTGTAACATTTTCATGTGCACGTAGTTATATCACGTGCAACGTAATCTTCGTATCCATCTTCATGTCCACCTCGTTGGCTTTTTGCTAGGCGCCGGGAATTCCTTCAGCAACCCGCCCTACCACCTTTGCTTGACGTTGTCGTATCCCTATATGTAAATGCGTCTTACCTTGCTGTTCATTTTCGGTCATAAATTATGCAAGCTGCACTTCTTAACAGAAATGGAAAAATTCACTCCAAAGTAGGGAGACTAAGCATTTGTAAAGCTATTTCCCCCAACCAATTAGATACTCTTGCGCAGAAATTATAAACTGTCAAATTGGTACGACAGAATGATCTTCAGTAGCGTACCCTTCGAACTTCACAAAATGTCAGCACATTCCTATGTTATAGTATTATAGCATATATTATGTTTATAAAATGATAAATCACGTGTTCCTCTTCCTCAGTTCAGTACTTATTTTTATACCCTTCTGCATTTTTGGAAGTAGGATTTCCTGAACAAATATTACGTACATTTACTTACTATTTTGGAGTAATTCTGGTAAGATTACATGTCTTTATTTTTTTTAAATGCTTTTCATGACTTGGTTGGTTTAATATTAACATAATATTGCACAGGTTTTCTATGTACATTACATTAAAATATTTGTTGCAACATGAGTAATTGCAGAAGGTGTCTCTTCCCCCCAAAAAGTTCGAGGCTACGGCGTGCAGATTTAGAGCTTGTTGACCACAAACCATGGGAATGTGTCTCTTCCTGGTCTCTTCTTCATCAGCTCTCCATCTTAAATGAATTTTCTTTTCTTAGATGCCCCCCAAGTACATCTCCGCAGATCATAGTCCGTCCCTTGATTACGGCTCTGACACGGAACAGAGCAGCAATTCAGACCCCACTCCCTTCTCATCCCGGAGCCTTTCTCCCAGCTTTCCTCTGCGTGTGTCTCCTTGCAGTACGTGTGCGTTGAAGCTGGGGATTCTGGGATATGTTGACACTGAATGGGCTCCCTGTATTCCTTGCAGTCTTGGTCATTGTTGCAGCACGGTACAACTGCGGTGGCAGCTGGGGCCAGGGTATGGGTCAGCTTGGACCAAAGCATGCAAAGCTGAAAGCTTTTACTATGTATAGCAGATGTTATCTGTACAGATTTGCTCAGCAAAGCTGGTTTATATGCTGCATCTCATATGTAACATGTAACGAGACAAAACGTTGTATTTCTATCTGAACGTGTCTCTTGTTTAACAGTATTGATGTGGTGCAGCTCCCAACTGATTTCAGAGGGAAACGCTGTTTTGCTTGGGGGCCTTTTAATCATTAATATGACTGTGCTCCTGGGTGTCTGTGAGGATCTGGGTTTGAACACATGTGACTCGGAGAAAGAGGCCCTTGCAAAAAGTGGCTACAGTTACAGAAGGCCTTGCTGATACCCTCATGAGAAGAAAATCTGCATAGCACATATACGCTGATATTATAATAGTAGTACTGCTGTGTTTAACATGAGTGGAAGAATGAATCTTTATTTATGTTGTTGTTGCTGCTTGAAGGTGTTAACTAACTTATGTGCTGGTAAACACCCTCAGAGACAGAGATACATACACTTACCTAAACAAACATCGTAGTGTTCTCCTCCTGTGGCTCTTTATGTTTTGTCTGGTTGACAAATGGCTGAATAGGCCAAGACCAAGCTGTGGCTCCCAAGGTCGGGCTGTGGTTCCCACGGCCGAGCTGTGGCTCCCATGGCCGGGCTGTGGCTCCCAAGGTCGGGCTGTGGTTCCCAAGTCCGAGCTGTGGCTCCCAAGTCCGGGCCGTGACTCCCAAGGCCGGGCCGTGGTTCCCAAGGCCAAGCTGTGGCTCCCAAGGCCGGGCTGTGGCTCCCAAGGCCGGGCTGTGGCTCCCAAGGCCGAGCTGTGGCTCCCAAGGCCGAGCTGTGGCTCCAAAGGCCAGGCTGTGGCTCCCAAGGCCAAGCTGTGACTCCCAAGGCTCCCAAGGTCGGCTATGTGTACTGAGGCAGAAATGCTCCACTTAGCCGCGTCCCAAGTGCAGCTCTGTTCAGCCTCTGGTGAAATGTTATTCTCTGGGGGGCTCTTGCTTTTCTTTTGGGCCCGTAGCCGGATTTCTCAGCCCCTTGTGGTTTACTAAGCCAGTGTGTCAGCAAGCTTGTATGTTTCCTCTCGACGCTTTGGTGTATTTTTCTGCAGTAGCTGGCACTGGGGGGGAGGTTTACTGGCTCTAACTGAACAGGGGGGTCATGGGGTAGGATTGGGAAAGGCTGTCCACCCAGTGACCCAGTTTGTGGCTCTGTCAAAGCAGACGCCACCTCACTGCTACTCCTGACACTTCCTAACACGGATGCTGTTTTTCTCTGACTCCTCACTCTCAGCCGGATGGGGGGGGGGGCGGTGCCTCTGCTTAGCCAGAATCAAGCTCCTAGTGTCTGAGGTCGCTTCTGTCCTTGGTGTGATCACCTGGCTTTTGTTTTGGAGCTGCCAAACGTTTGGTGATCTGTCCTCTGCCATGGTGGAAGAGGGACAGCTTCTGCCACAGACAGCTGCCCCAGCCGGCTGCTTCTCCTCTGTTGCACGAGCCTGACAGCTGCACCAGCACCAATAATATTTTTATCCTTGTGACTAAAAATGCCGTCACTGTATTCTGAATGTAGAATGCCACCTTTCTGCATGCTCTGTGTTATTATTAGCAACACAATGTGTCGGGCTAAGCTGAGTGTCTCTGTAGGTGCATTACATGTGCAGTCAAACCAAATATTCTGTGGATTTAAAGCTCTCATTGAACCGAAGCTTAATTTACAACTGACAGAGATGCTGTTTGTTTGGTCATCTTAGACTGCAAAGATCAAATCACGTACATAACAGTTGTCTAACCCTTGAACCGTGAGGTAGAGACACATGGGTAACGGTGACATGAAGACCTTAACCTTAACGCCGCTTAATCTTCTGTTCCAGTGTCACCATGCATCTCCAAGTTGCATTCCAGAGCAGAAATATGGATCCGCGGCAAAAATTCCAGCCGCTGTTGCCCTGGTTACCATGGCCGCTGAATAATTTCTTAAATGTATTTGTTGCATGGGTGTCAGCTGTTAAAAATAAACATAATAAAAATGTGTAAAGAATGAAAGCCACAGTCAATGTATAAAAGACCAAAAAATACAAAAGCAACTTCTAACTTCTAAAAGAGAATTTTGCCATTCTTTAGCTGAAGTTTTTCCAAAACCTAAAACAACCAAATATTCACTGGAGTTACTTAACTGAAATCTTTGTGACATCATCCTGACTGAGGACCTGCATCTTAATGGCAACATAATTAACCCTTCTGCTGATATCACCGATTTACAGCAAATCTTGTTGATTGAGATCCTGGCTTTCATTTTGAATGTTTCAGGTCTAAGTGAATTTCTTTAATAATTAGACCTGATTAAGTTGTGAAATGCCTATTTTTAGACCTACCAAAGATGGAAAGCATTAAGAACCTTTTAAAATAAAAATGCATCCTTGTTAAGAGAGTAAAACGTGTTCACACTTTCGTTGATTTGGGTCACTGACAAATTTAACCTAAATAATATTAATCGCTGCTCTAGTTATCTCCTTGTGTAGGGGCTTGAAATAATTTGCGTGATTTAATTAAAGAAATTAATGAATATTCCAGTGATGTGTTCCGCTAACAGCTCATTATCTGACCCCTTGTAACCCCTAGCCCCTTCCATCATCGCTGCGGCGTAAACTCCGTAGACTGTGCTCCACAGTAACACCACCTGCATAGACCGTGCTCCACAGTAACACCACCTGCGTAGACCGTGCTCCACAGTAACACCACCTCCGTAGACCGTGCTCCGCAGTAACACCACCTGCGTAGACCATGCTCCGCAGTAACACCACCTGCGTAGACCGTGCTCCACAGTAACACCACCTGCATAGACCGTGCTCCGCAGTAACACCACTTGCGTAGACCGTGCTCCGCAGTAACACCACCTGCGTAGACCGTGCTCCGCAGTAACACCACCTCCGTAGACTGTGCTCCGCAGTAACACCACTTGCGTAGACCGTGCTCCGCAGTAACACCACCTGCGTAGACCGTGATCCGCAGTAACACCACCTGCGTAGACCGTGCTCTGCAGTAACACCACCTGCTCCGTTCAGGAACGGCTTGGTCAGCGGCTGCAGCGGTTCATCGGTGGGATCATCACTTGCCTGATTTGAGTTAAAATAAGAAATAAATCAAGGAGACGTGGGATTTCTTATACAAATACTTAGTGGGCAGTAGATTGTGGGAATTGTCATCGCCCTTCCGAAGGTTCACATTAATATTGTTAATGTAGTTAATTATTTATGAACAGCACCTGTGAAGAGCGCCCCCCTGGCTGCAATGCCAGAATGCACAGGCGTGTCACTGGTTCTGTTCTGCCGCAGGGGTGCCTATGTGCCCAGTTGACAGTAGATGTCGCTGTAGAGCAGTGAGATGGGGAGGGGAACCCCAGGTACCTTGCAGAACATGAGGTCCTCCATGTCCTCTGGGAATCTTTTCCACAGACTGCTAATGTGACACAATTTGGATCAGTCTGCAGTAGAACAGGCCCTGGTTTGACCAGTGCTTGGCCACTGAGTTTCTTATCAGCAGTGAGGCTTTAGGTCACTTTAGTGCTAATCAAGCAGGATGTCAGGGACTGCAGCCTTGTCAGAGTTGCCACACACACATTTCTTCCTTAGCAATCCATGCAGGTTCTCTCTCTCTCTCTCTCTCTCTCTAGCTCTCTCTGTCCTAGGGCTCTAGGCTCTTTGTGCCAAACAGGAAGGCAGAGATGTATACATGTTGTGAACACTGCTCCTCTGCCCTAATACAATGAAAGCTAAAACAATTTCTTCCAGTGCAAGGCTTCCGTGAATAGAACTAATCGGTTACACCCCAGCCTAAAAATGTTCTCACTGCATCCCTTAGAGAAGGAAGCAGTGGACAAACAGTATTTTAGAGTATTACTAGAGAAAGCAGCAGTATTACCAACAGTAACAGTGAAAGAAAAATATGCCATGGCACAAGTTGTACTGGTTCTGTTGGTGTTTACTAGGTTTTTGTCACCATGCTTGGGATGTTTTTACACGTCGATTTCTCAGTCATTATGTGTGTGCGCGCACATGTGTTCCAGACTGGTTTAATCTCATCTGCAGTATTAAGGTTTAAATGCCACAGACGTCTGTGTCAAGGCCTGATGGTGTTTTTGTCTGAAAATAGGCCTGCTAAAGACTACACTTATTTCATTAATAAATTATACTTTGAGTTATGTCTGCTTGAGAAGTTGGAAAATAGCCCTGAATAAATTATTTAAAAATTATTTCATCCCTTTGTGCAAGAATTGGTTTGTGGCATTAGAGAAAAACCCGTTACTTATGGTAACTCCCATGCCACGCTCTCTCCTGGTGGTCAGGCCCGTTACTTATGGTAACTCCCGTGCCACGCTCTTTCCTGGCGGTCAGGCCCGTTACTTATGGTTACCCCTGTGACGCACTCTCTCCTGGCGGTCAGGCCCGTTACTTATGGTTACCCCTGTGACGCACTCTCTCCTGGTGGTCAGGCCCGTTACTTATGGTAACTCCCATGCCACGCTCTCTCCTGGTGGTCAGGCCCGTTACTTATGGTAACTCCCGTGCCACGCTCTCTCCTGGTGGTCAGGCCCGTTACTTATGGTAACTCCCGTGCCACGCTCTCTCCTGGTGGTCAGGCCCGTTACTTATGGTAACTCCCGTGCCACGCTCTCTCCTGGCGGTCAGGCCCGTGTTACTTATGGTAACTCCCGTGCCACGCTCTTTCCTGGTGGTCAGGCCTGTTACTTACAGTACAGTATGGTGGCTTAGTGGGCTGGGACTTACACCTCCAGTGTTGGGGGGTTCAGTTCTGGATCGCTGTACATGATCTCTTTTCCTCAGGCTTCTTTCAGCTGTCAAAAATCGTGTGTGTAGGGAATCAGTGTCTTTAAATTGTGCATAGTATGCAATTATGTATGTGAATGCATACCTTGTGATGGACTGCCATCCCACGAAAGGGAATCCCCAGTCTGGTCCCCTGTGCTCCCTGTGACAGCTTCACTACATTCAACCACTTATGTATGTGATGAATGGATGGATGTTAACTGGTCATCTCTACCATTATGGGCATATGAGCTTTGGATTGAATGGTGTGTATGACAGTTAGTAATATATTAGTAATATGCATGAAAGCTGTACTGTGTCATAGGCACATCTGCCTTGTTTGGACGAGACCATGTGCCCACGATGGAGGAGGATCTCCTAAGTGCTCTCAGCTTCCCCGTGGAGATTGGAGAGCTCTGGAGCCTGGACCTAAAGCAGATTACATTCTTGCACCCTAAAGATATTTGTATCCCGGATATTGGAAGCTTAAGTCCCCTGTGAAGGTCACAAGGTTGTGTCTTTCGGAAGGACTGTGATTCACTTCGGTTAAAAAAAACACAGGTAAAATCTGTGTGTTTCACTTTGGAAAAAATGTCTACTAATAACTGAATACTGTATAATTGCACCTCCATAAAGACATCTGCAAATCATGGGAGACCTGACACATTTCCTCATGATTCAAAATGCCGTCACCTAATTATCTGTCTAATGTGACTGTGGAGGGGGGGTGGGCTGGGCATGGGGGTGGAACTGGCACTCCTCGCACAGGGGGCTGTGCTTGCTGAGCCCAAGGCCAGAAGGAATCTGTAGACAAGGCACCATCCACATCGCCGGTGTGTTTCGGATGGGAGTTAATGCTTCTGGCGTTAGACCAGATCGGAAAGTGACAGAAAGCCAGTGGAGATATTTGAGTTCCCTGTTAGTTTTGTTTTAAGGGTGAGTCTCATGCAGGGTGCCATTGTTGCTGTGTTTCCTGTTTACCTCGTTGACCAAAAAGTCATGATTTCCTCCACTTGATCGAGTTCCTCCTGAGGTTGAAGCAAGTACGGGGAAGATTTTGTTCTACTGGACCAACAGCAGTTGAATCATAAAGACCCCCCCACAGTACCTTCTAGTAAATCTGCCCCAGCTGTGACCTATGTGATGCTCTTGGTTCACTCTTGGTTTGCACTCTGGTCCAGTTTGGAGGGTGATTTGGGATGAAATCACAATGGGCGCCTTGTTGAAGTCGATCAGCCCTTTACCGTATCGCTAATGACCACATGACATCAGACCTTCCCCTCCCTTTGACGGCAGGCATTGAATGTGCTATTGTTAATGGAGGAAGTGAGTCAGCACCTGCCTAAGCCTCTGTGCTGTGCTCTCTCCTCTTGTGTGGGTCGATGTAGCCTCTTGAGCAGTCGTAGGATTAAGGGAAATAGTGCTGAAAAACCCAGAGCTTTTGAAAAATACGGGTCAGGCAGACGTCAGGAACCTGGGTTGGAGTACGAGTGTAGCTTTGAATGATGCATGGATTTAGATGACTGGCACAGACCAGCACGCATCTCTGCAAACATGCACATGAAGTCTTTGCTCATGGCTGCTTGTATGTCGCACCCGTGGGGCCAAATTCCTGACCTGTTCCAGAAGGACACCCACCTCTGTAATTGTAAGTGAGGCACATAGACTTCCCAGACAGTTATACATACTTCAGAAGCTTCTCTGAGTTGCTGATCTTTTGGCTTTGAGAGAGCGGGAGTCTGTTCCTGTCACTTTAGTGAACAGGAAATAAATAGTTCAATAGTTACAGATGGATCCAGCTCTGGAGGAACGGTGCTGGGTCCCTGAAGGCGAACACTGAGCTTATCTTTTAGGGCTTTATAAAAAGACTCAATTAGTTCAGAGGACTCATTAAGAGTAATTAAATCAGCTTAAGAATATCTGCTCATTAAGAATGGTATCAGGTGTCAAGTAGTTTTTAGCAGAAAGGTTTGCATTTCTCCAGAGCTGAATTGATCGGAGGATGTCTACCTGACTGGACTTTTGTTTTCAGCATAGAATAAACAATGCCTTTGACCGACGGAGTGTGTGTCTGCATGTGTGTGTGTGTGAGATCAGTGACAGAGGTGTTTCATTGCCATGCTTCTGTCCTCATTTCACACCATTCATTAGGAGATTAGTTTTTTTCTACACGGTTCTGCTTGCCCCAGCGCTTCATGCTGGTGTTCTGTTCTGAACTCGTCCAAAGCTGATGCCGTTCTCCCAGTCCATGTGTCCTGATATAGCCGTGTGTGCTGACAGTGACCTGTAAAGCCTTCACCCCAGTCCCAAGGTGTGTGTGTCTGTGTTTGTTGCCTCTGTCTGGTGCATTTCATTTCAGTACTTGATTTTCAGTAATGAAAAGCAGATCCGACATCATTGTTTATATGGCATTGCATGTTATGGACAGTAGTCTAAAAATAATGTGCAGAACATACAGTACAGGTTCTTGTTCCAGGAAGTGACCTGCAATTGTTGCAAATTCATAGGAGACAGCTGAGGGTCAGCAAACTGATATTACACAAAGCTGACTGGTTTGTGACACCACTGGAAGCACTCACTCCTCAAGTCCTGCTGCATTTCTCAGGTGTTTAGGATTATGTATGCTTCATTCTTGTTGGTGGTTCTACATTTATTTAGGAGACTCTTTTGTCAAAAGCAATGTATATGTGAGGATTAGAGAGCAGAATGAGCCAGGGTCCCTGCAACAACTGGCCTTGCTCAAGGGCCCAACTCTGAAATCACTGTGTGCTATGGGATTTGAACCAATGTCCTTCTGATCACAGGTACAGTCCTGAGCTGCAGAGCCACACACCACCCCCAAGGTTCAAGTGATATTTTTAATTATGCTTTAAATAAACTCGGTGGAACCTAATGCAAGGTACAGAGACACTGAGGAGTGTCCTCACTTTGAAACATCCAAAGTGATATGGATGTGCATGTTTTAATGAGTGTGGAGCTTTAATGAGCCTGTCTCTGTGTGCTTGGTCTGATGCCCTCTGCCTCTGATTCTCTCTGCCTCTAGACTGAAAGCACTGGTGTCGACAGGAGGAAGGAGTGTGCAAGCAGCTTGTGACTGGTGAGTTAAGGACACTTCATATTTCACTTTGCCACATACACTTTCGGTCACATCAGGGTCAGATGACGGAAATTTTGTCACCAGGGGTTTGCGCCAGACGGCTGTGGATGGTGCGCGTGTAGCCCAGATTTTTTCTGTCCAGCAGAGATCATTCGTGTCCATGTGCTTCAACTGCACATGTGCAAGGAAATTGAGTAGCTGTTTCCAGTAGGTGGCAGCACTGACTTTCATAGAGTAGAGATCAACCAAGAAAGATTAGAAGAAGAACAGCTGTATGTCTAGTAGTTATGGTTGGGTTGGAGGTACCCGCATTCCTGATTTTTTATATTGTCCAGACATTTTACCGAGGTACTCAGAACAACAATATTGAGGCATTTTGAAATCTTGACGATAAAATTTGCTGTATGCCATATTACCTTAGTACCGCCCAAGCCTAGACAAACTAATTTTCAACTTCATGAAAAGTTTACTCAGTTCACTACAATGCTTGCATTAGTGTTTGTTGCAATATGCCTGCTCTCTGCTGGTCTGGTGGAATATCACTGCTGTATGCAGGATCTCCCATGACCATCCTCATTTGCAGCCAAATGTAGCATGAAGATCTGCAGCCCAAAAGCATGAGCTATGCACTGTCATCAGGAGTTCATGCTTTTAGTCCCGGCTGCAGTCTGTGCAGCTCGAGGTTATTAGTGGTTTAAGGAGAACTGGAGAATACACCCAAAATGTAATCTACAGTGATCAGGCTTGGTAAATTCTTATGTACACACATGCACATATATATACTCATGCATCCTCAGACTTTAATTACAGTGGGACCTGCTTATAGTGATCATGGTTATAATGATCAACCGCATATATCGATCAAAAAGCTTGGGACGGAATCATTCCTATACAAATACTGTTTAAATAACTCGCTTACAGTAATCAAGCAGTCTGCTTGCAGTGTTCATTTTGGGTCTTTTTATACATGACAACATACAGAAAAAATTATAACTACACTTAATTTTTTTTTTACTTTATTTTTCTTTGATAAGCCTCCTTTGCCTTGCAGTAGCCCGTCTGCTTCCAGCTATAGTTGCCTGAGGCTAATGCGGCATGTAGCTGTATGAGGCTAATGCGGCATGTAGCTGCCTGAGGCTAATGCGGCATGTAGCTGTATGAGGTTAATACGGCATGTAGCTGCCTGAGGCTAATGCGGCATGTAGCTGTATGAGGCTAATGCGGCATGTAGCTGCCTGAGGCTAATGCGGCATGTAGCTGCATGAGGCTAATGCGGCATGTAGCTACCTGAGGCTAATGCGGCATGTAGCTGCCTGAGGCTAATGCGGCATGTAGCTGCCTGAGGCTAATGCGGCATGTAGCTGTATGAGGCTAATGCGGCATGCCCAGAAAACATGACTGGAAAAAGAAATTCATTTTCTCTCAATGATAAATATAGACTCATCGCAGCTTATGATAACCCTCCAAAAACTAGCCACCGAGATGCAACAGTGGAACTACAATAAAGGTATATTTTATGTACAATTTTATACTGCATTGAACTGCTGAATAGACAGAGGAATCACGACGGTGGTGAAGGAAAACGACTAGAGGCAGACTGACACAAAGTTGTTCTTTAGGTTACTCTTAAAGTGACCCCACAACAAGCAACAATGACAAAAAAGGCATGAATGACAGGGAGACATGGGGAAGTTGCACTAAGTACGGTAAAGCACACACAAACGGTGTGTAGTAACACCATGGCTAAGACACACGAGGATCAAGGACCGAGTACAACCACAGTTAAAGGCACATGCGACAACCAGAGACACAGCACTGCTGTACTGTAATTTGAAGGAGTCAATAAAATTCTGTAAATAGCGACACTATCCGTTTTATTACTTTATTTTTATGTAATAAATAAACAAATGTCAATTAGATGGTAATCTGTCTGAGACATAAAGAAAAGGGAAAAAACATCGATTATAATGATAATCTGCTTATAGTGCTCAATTTCACCTAAACAGACGTGATCAATACAAGCAGATTCCACTGTACAGTACTTTGAATGCTAGAGATGCATATTATATTGGTTAACATTTCGGCCGATATTTGAAGCCAAGATATCTGCATCATTTTGATGTGTCAATCTTTAATGTGTGATGTGTCTGATATTTAAACTTCATCAATATTCAAAGTTAGCAGCACTTGAGCTAAAGCCACACCTATTGAAATAATGAACAAGATGATTTCATTGGACGATCAGCCATCGTCCGCAGTGGAGAAAGTGTCAACTCATTCACTGCATATGAATGGTCTCAAAGTATCGTCCCGCAACGTGTAACTCTGGCCTGTAGGTCAATCTTTCCTTTTCCACAGATTAAAATCACGCACAGGGTTAGATGATGTAAAGTTTGTCACCAGAGGGTTTGCGCCGGATGGCTGTGGATGGTGTTCGTGTAGCCCAGTTTGACAACTTCCAACCCCCAGCATGGTGCCGGCGAAATTAGACAAAAATAAATCGGTTTTTGGCACTGGTCAGAATTTCCACACCAGTGAACCACTAATGAATGCACACCGACACGCACAGATGCACAGACATATTGCTAGTTTATAAAGCAAACACTGAGACTTACAGTAGTAATCTGCAGACTCAAATTAGGTATTGCAGTGCTGCTGCTGCCCCCTACTGGAATGACACTATATTTTTAAACTTTGCCTTTCCTGACACTTGCATTGGCTTTGCCATCAACAAATATGAATGAAGACCTCAGCATGCAGATGCTCTCCCTGCATCTTGAACACCCCCCCCCCCCCCCCACTGGCTGTCCCAGGCTCTTCTCCCATGTTGATGACCCCTTCCTCAACGAGCCCCTTCCCCGGGAGTTTGTGTTGTACCTGCGTCCCAGCGGACCGCTGCTACAGCAGCTCTCGCACTTCTGGCAGCAGTCACGCCTCATCTGTGGGAAGAACAAGGCCCATAACATCTTCCCCCACATCACACTCTGTCAGTTCTTCATGGTGAGCTCCCTTTAGCCTGGCTGATAGCCCTTCATCAGATATACGCTGCGACATATTGGATTTCACTGTGTCAAGGTGACTTTGAGTCCTCCATGTTGCACAGTGTGCAGATAGCAAGGTGGAGGCCCTCTGTGAAGCTCTGGAGTCCGTGGTGAGTCAGTGGAGAGGTCGCTTCCCCAGCCCGCTGCCCCTGGAGCTCTACACCTCCTCCAGCTTCATCGGCCTCTTTGTGGAGGAGCAGGTCGCAGAGCTTCTCAAGAAGTTTGCTGCTGACTTTGCCACGGAAGCTGCTGCACAAGCAGGTGGGAAGAGAGGACAAGAGATTTCTGTAATATAAAATACTCAGCAAGCTTTGCTTCATAGTACACGTAGTGTGGCAGCACCTTTAAGATATTGAAACGTGTAATATTATTATTAGTCATCTGGCAGCATTGTGTATTATGATTGGTCACCTGGCAGCATTGTGTATTATGATTGGTCACCTGGCAGCATTGTGTATTATGATTGGTCACCTGGCAGCATTGTGTATTATGATTGGTCACCTGGCAGCATTGTTAATTATGTAAAGTTACCTTTAATTTCACAGTGTGTGCATTGATTGGTTTAGCAGCAATGTCTTTTTTAGATTCAGCATCAAATATGTCTCTTCTTAGACAAATAATACACTTTCTTACCTACCGCTGTCACCCCATTACTGTCTAAAATGTGAAAATGTGCAGTGAGTAGTGGACTCAGCATTCCTCTGTAAATATCCTTTGTTGGGTTTCCAGATGGGCACCATAGTGGTATGCCATGAACTCCTGTCTGCCCTCCTCTCTGTCTCCAGATGTCCATGTAGAACCCCATAAGAAACAGCTCCATGTCACCTTGGCCTACCAGTTCCAGACCAATCACCTCTCTTCACTGGAGAAGCTGGCCAAAGGAATCGAAGTATCACTTGGCTGTGACTGGCTTGCTGTTCTCTTCTCCCGAGATATTCGATTTGCCAACCATGAGGTACTTTCTTCCTTTCCTATGGGTTATGTACCCCGTGCTTATATACCTGGCTTTGCCCCTGTGTCCTAGATCCTACGTGTTATGTACCCCATACTTATATACCTGGCTTTGCCCCTGTGTCCTAGACCCTACGGGTTATGTACCCCATGCTTATATACCTGGCTTTGCACTTGTGCCCTAGATCCTACGGGTTATGTTCCCCATGCTTATATACTTGGCTTTGCACTTGTGTCCTAGACCCTAAGGGTTATGTACCCCATGCTTATATACCTGGCTTTGCACTTGTGCCCTAGATCCTACGGGTTATGTTCCCCATGCTTATATACTTGGCTTTGCACTTGTGTCCTAGACCCTAAGGGTTATGTACCCCATGCTTATATATCTGGCTTTGCACTTGTGCCCTAGACTCTATGGGTTATGTACCCCATGCTTATATACCTGGCTTTGCCCCTGTGTCCTGGTCCCTACGGGTTATGTACCCCATGCTTATATACCTGGCTTTGCCCCTGTGTCCTAGACCCTACGGGTTATGTACCCCATGCTTATATACCTGGCTTTGCCCCTGTGTCCTAGACCCTACGGGTTATGTACCCCATGCTTATATACCTGGCTTTGCCCCTGTGTCCTAGACCCTACGGGTTATGTACCCCTACGTGCCTCAGAATGAAGATGAACTGGAGCTGGTGCCTGGTGATTACATCTTCGTGCTGCCTGTAGAGCAAGGCAGCACCAGTGAGGGCTGGATCTATGGCACCTCCCTCGGCACCGGCCTGTCTGGCCTGTTGCCTGAGAACTACGTGGACCAGGCTGACGAGTCAGACACCTGGGTCTTCCACGGGTGAGCCTCTGGAGCACAGCCACGTAGCTGCCGCCCCGGCGACTTGCATGGAGAGGAAGCCTGTTGACCTTTGCTTCATGTCCTGTTCAGGTCTCACTCCTTTCTCAGCTGTAATCCCCCAGCAGGCATGGCGGCTCTGGTCAACAAAGCTTCAGATGGGCTGCTGGACGGCCCGTTCATCGGCGACTCCAGTGCCATGGGCCAGGCCCCCCTCGGCGTCGTCTGCCAGCCCATGCAGGTACAGCTTAGCACAGTCTCCACAAGACTCTGTTAGCACATAAGAGCTGGCCATGTAATCTCTGGGTCTCACCTGTAATCTGTGCTGCTGTCTGACAAATATCCAGGTGTCATATTGGTCTTAATCAGGTAGCCAGTGTATCAGTCACAAGCAGTGGATGGTGAGGATATGATTAAGCCGACTTGCTCAGGTACTGCGGGTCTTCGGCCAGACCAAACCGCCCAAGAGGACTCTGTTCGTCTGTCGCCACGGTGAGCGGATGGACGTGGTGTTTGGGAAACACTGGCTCTCCCAGTGCCTGGATGCCAAAGGTGAGGCTCTTTGTGCAATGAAAGACCTCGTTGTCTCCAATGGAGGGATTACCGTGCATCGCACTTTCACTTGGGTGACCTGCCGAGTGCATGGAGTTTGCAAATATGTTCATTGGATTTTTTTTTGTCTACCCCACATGAAATCCTTTGGTTTCTGTGATTGACTTATGTGGATAAATGGTCAATGCAATAGAATGGCTAATAACATATGCATACATCTGATCACGATGGCATTATGCATTATTGTAGACTTATGGAGCACTATAGGCAAAATGAAAGTTACAGCACGCGCTTGTCAGTTAACTCTGCAGACAGACTCGGAGAACTAACGAAGGCACCTATTAATTGCATACTGTCAGTTCTGATTTGTGTTTTGGATGATGCAGGGCGCTATGTGCGCACAAACCTGAACATGCCCCTGAGCCTTCTGGCACGCAGTGGAGGGTATCGTGATTATGAGAAGGATGCGCCCCTCACCGTGTTTGGGTCTACCCAGGCCCGGCTTGTGGGTATGTAAGTTCCAGCCCCACCAGACCCTGTGCGTTTCAACCCAAAGGAAAAAAAATACACTGGATTGAAAAAGTGAAAACGACACCAAATGGTTTCCCAAATAATAATTTATCCAGTAAATAGTATGCTGGCTTTAGCCCTGACTGATCTATACTGCACTCAGAAGGGCCGAGGCTTTTTAAATATATTTATTTTTTATTGATTTCTTTATGTTTGTAGGGGAGGCTTTATTAGAGAACAACACTACAGTTGACTTTGTGTACTGCTCACCGTCCCTGCGATGCGTGCAGACAGCCCACAACATACTCAAAGGTACGTAAAACCTTCCGTGTGCCACAGCTCTGTCAGCCAGCGGTCTAGAGTCGTGGTCTTTGAAGGCACACTCTTAATTTCTGTCGCTAATATATCCTGAGGAAGCACTGGGTTGTGTGTGACTCAGATCTTTGTTCTAGCCAAAGCTAACTTCTTACATGCAGGTCTGCAGCAGGAAGACAGAAGGAGGATTCGAATTGAGCCGGGGCTCTTTGAGTGGACGAAATGGGTGTCCGGACCCTCACTGCCTGCCTGGATCCCTCCGACAGACCTGTCTGCAGCCGGCCTGAGTGTAGACACGACGTACAGGTCAGGCCTTGGTGGCCAGCATGCGGCTGCTGCCTGTCTTTGCCCTGATGGCTTTCAGTAAGACATACAGGCATTTTGACAATTCCACTCTGCAAGCAATTGGCATGAGCCTGTTTGCCTGGCACTGGTGAATTTTACCATCATACTCCACAGACCTCATATTCCTGTTAGCAAGTTGACTGTGTCTGAATTGTACGACACCTACATCAGCCGGAGCTTCCAGGTGACAGAGGACATCCTTGCAGACTGCCTGAACATGGGTACTGACATCATGCGTTTTAATTACTGTTTACTGCCTTGAATGTTTTTCCCTTGTAATTTATTGAATTAACAGTTTTTTATTGTTCTTATTTCTGCGGCTCCACAGGAAACACCGTCCTAATTGTGGCACACGCTTCTTCTCTTGAGGCCTGCACTCGACAGATCCAGGGTCTTAGTCCGCAAAACGCTAAGGACTTCGTGCAAGTGGTGCGAAAGGTAGAAGCACACCTTTGTGGCAAGGCTCCACAGTGCACCCATTTCACTCACATATGCCAGTAAAAATGGTTTGTGCAAACGTGAAAAAAGATTTGGGGGCACTGGTGCATGTGACCTAAAATTATTATCACGGTATTTGTCACTTTTTGGACGGTGACAGTATATATTATATATTAGTTTTTTCCAAGTTTTGGGAGGAGTATCATGTTCTGTCCCTTTATGTAAATTTTTTAAATGCAGTATATTGAGTACACTTTAATCGCTATTACAGTTGTGTATGGGCAGTCTTATTTCGAAAAGATATAAAAAGTGACATACGTAAAGTTTTCTCATTTTTGTTTATTAATTGTCGGAGTAACAAGGTGCTTCAGCCAAAAACAGTGCATTTCACATTTCGATTAAAACGCGGGGTTTCCAACTTCGGTCAACTGTCTGGAGTGAGATTTTCAATTTTTCTGGACACACATGCACACACATGTACATGCATGTAACAGTTTTATTACCCTGTCAATAGTCTGTAGGGTTTGCAAAATACAGTACCCCGATACTTTTATTATTAAATTTTAGGTTTATAATGGTGTGAGAGTTGGCAACCCTGAAAACGTATGGTATTTGTTTCACCTGAGTTGATTTGTATAAAAAATAACATTACTTTATACAGTTGTTAAACAACATAAGCTTTTATAAACATGAAATCACCAATAAACTACGTCTATTTGTCCACCATTTTATAAAATACTGCATTTGAAAACATTTCAGCTGTAGGATTCCAGGACAGAACAGCCACTCTGTTAGGAACATTACAGCATTTTGGTTGAGAGTCTTACCCCTGATTTACACTGGATGCGTATCCGCTGCGGTGCGACTGCGCTGCATTCGCATTCCGTCCGAGGCCGTCCGCCAATTCACGCTGGACACATTTGTGGTCCGTATCTGATCCGGCGCGCCGCTGGTTTGCGAGATCACATGACCACGGGAGAATAACATTTAACATAACATTTGTCTATGTTTCTATGGATAAAATAATGTGTCACTCCCATATAGGTTACTGAACACTTTATTAGGAGTTTACAAGTACTTCACAGTACAGGTTACTTTCATTAAAAATCAAGTATATACATAGTTAATTGGAAGATTCAACTTACCGTAAAATCCCAAAACTTCTGAAGTTTCACTCCACGCCTTCTCCTTTCTACTGTTGTCCTTGTAAAAAGGATTTCTGGGGTCGTACACAATTCCGTGTTTCTCCACCTCCAAAATTAATTTTTCCTCGTCCATGATGTGATGGAGAATTGGCGCATGCGCTCTGTGTTGCGTTCTTGATGCGCATCTTGACGGACTGCCGGACGCGTGACGGAACAGAGACATAGCGGAGACGCAACGCAGCGGATCTGGTGTAAACTGATGCATTGACTTTATTGGCGGCGATTGCCTGCGGCTGCCGTGTCGGAAACGCACTGCAACGGATACGCATCCAGTGTAAATCAGGGGTCAGATTGGCTGCAATTCGCTGAATTTTCCATTTTTGTATCTCTAACAAGATCCCCTACCTGGGCTTCTGTGCCTGTGAGGAGGGGGACGCCAGGCTCTGGCGGCTGGTGGAGCCCCCCGTCCTGCCGCTCACGCATGGACCCAACCATAGCTTCAGCTGGAGGGAGACCCTGCTGCAGGACTGAGGCAGCTAGTCTGTCCAAATCTCCACCCCAGAACTCTGCCGTGGAATCTCGTCTCTTCGGTACAGATGTGTTCTTCAGGGAGGTGGCAAGAGTCAACTTTGACTCTTGCTCCAGGCTTGGGCCCAGAGATAGCGCCCTGTCGCAGCTCAGAGTCCAGCTGCATTGCAGGAAACGTTTTGTGGGAGAGTCCAGTAATGGATTTCACGCCTTATTTAAAGAATTCCTAGATGCGCCTCTACTCCCACAAGCTACATTTGTAGTCCTAATGACCCTACACATATATAGGCATATATATTTATATACTTGACAGACTAATGTGACAGAGGTGTACATATTTTACAGTCATTGATTCAGGGGCAGTGGTTGGTTGTTGGTCTTCAAGGCGTGTGCTTTGGACTGAGCCATGTCGCAGCTGGCACAAATGGTTTATAGCTAAGAGAAGGTTCACTACATTGACATACAAGGTCACAGCTGCCGCTTTGACCTGGTCCAAAGTGAGTCATTCATGACGTCTTAATGAGCCACCACCACCAGTTATTCATGTACTCACCACTGCTCAGCGAGTGTTGGGGGGGCATAAGCATACTTCTTGTCCTGCTTGTGCTGTTCCAGCAGGCTAAATGTTATTTAACCAATGTGTTCCTCAAACGGCTAATGCAGCCTTGGCCAACAGGAAATGCTGACATAATGGTAATTGCCCTTTAGGAATTTTCTCTTAGTAGAAACAAAATTTTCTTTCCCTAGGTATATTGCAACCCACTGATTCAACCTGAGAAACACCTTTTGTCCTTGTCGTGAAAAGCTACATCATTATATTCTGCTGCTATACATCTTTCATTAAGTTTAACAGTGTATTCAAAGGCACAAAGTAAAGATTTCATTGGGTTTTGGAGTTTATAAGCATGGCCTCATACTCAATATGTGAACTCCTTGCATACTCTTGAATATTGTGTCTATGCCCTTTCAAACCGCAGTGTAAAAAATGCAGTTCAGTGACATAATGGGCACAATGAAAAATGAGTATTTGCAGGGGAAGACTACACCACATTCCCCTCACATTAAATCTCAGGGTCTGATAGAATGAATCTCATCTTTAGCAGAGTTGAACTTGAACAAGGAACTCTGATGTTTTTTGCACAAAGGATAACTTAATACATTAGGCGATTAACAATTTAAAATGCACATGTACAGGTATATCATTTCTGTAAAGTAACAGAAATTGTGACACCTTGAAAATTTTCTTTGGATTAATTTTTAGGCCAGTTCACAAATCACTTTTACTCTCTCCCCGTAAATGGATTTTTAATCTTTCATGTTTAGGCTATTTTATTGACATTGAAATCAGGAGAATGTGAGTATTATGTTCAGTTTTTTTCTGAATTTGTCTGTATTTTACCATGAAGATAAGTTTGAATTTTTATTTATTCCGTTCATTATTTCGACCATGAGAACCATTTATTGCTTTATTAACGTAAGTGATGGACTTTACAGTGCAGTTTTTATCTTAAGCTTCAGGGATTTAATTTTATATAGCCAAATCACTGGTGATGCATTGCTGTATCTGGAAAAGAGTGTCAGATTAATTAATTATCTGGTCTAATTAAACGTCTCAAAATCAAAGTCACAGCTTATTTGATACTGGTTTTTGTCTGTCCTCATATGTAATGTCTGAGAGTTTTGCTGATTTTTTTTTTTTATATATTTGATGCTTTAATTTTGCCCATGGTTTCAGCTTCATATGTATAAAAAAGTGTCATCAACCTTCCACAAAATTTCAGGCACACAAAATCATTTGAGATAATGTACTGAGATTTGATCTTTGCTCACTTTCTCTCAGATCTGGCATTTACTTTCTATGCTTTTGCCCAATTACAATACTAATATCAATACTAATATTTTCAGCAAAATTTGTGCAGACATTAAATCCCTCAGGTTATAGTGCATGCATATGACACATAATTCACATGCCATATAAAATGACATTAATAAAGTTCATGTACTTCTTAAAATATGATGAATGCTAGAGATATTCATTTATTGTTAGTGTGTTGTTAATGTATTATAATACACAGTCTGTAATTAAGTGTTTTATGTTTTAAAAACATTAAGTTCGACTTTGCTCATGGAACTTCAAAGGAAGTCAAAATTTGTGACCAAAGTTAATTTTTGTTCTGTTTGTACCAGCCAACCTTCTTTTTGTCATCTAAATATTTGTTTCTGAACTGTTGGAATTATTGCTTGTGTAATATTGTTTTTATTAAATAAATTAAAAGTAAAGAAATTAGAGAATGAATAGGAGAAAGAAATTATTGAAGAAAGCCTGGTGCTTTACTGTCCTAAATGGCCGTTCATGCATTTGAGAGTGGATGGACTATAGTGGTCAATAAAAAATACAACCTGTTTTCTGTAAGCAAGCTCCAAATACTTGAAGATACAAAACTTCTTTCTATTTCATTATTTTTATGCATAGACAGATGTGGCTGTGTTGAGCTCATGTGTCATATTTTGATGCACATGATTGTCACAATATTTGATTCTTTAACTCACTGCTTCAGAAATATATAAATCATGTTTGCAAATAAATGTTTTATTAGCTGAAGGTTTCCTGGTCATTTTTGTTAGCAAAACAAAAAGCTTCATTAATCTTAGTACAAAGATATACTTGGCCAGCAAATTAGGATATGTAACAAGTGTCACCTAGTTATTCACTGGAATACTTCATTTGCTTTCAAATATTTCTACAAAGCGTTCGTCTGTGCTTATTTATACACATCAATGCGTTTTCTGTACGGTGGATTGTGTTTGTCTTTGGGCACCCCGATAGCCAAATAGCAGAGCTAAGGGCTGAATACATGCGCGTGCTTTTTGGTGAGATGGTCTGGTTCAAACCATCGGGGCGTCGGCGACAGCGGAGCGCTAACGGCCGCCCGCGAGCTCGCGGAGCAACGGCGCCAAAACGCCGCTAGATGTGAGCAGAGAGCCGCGTGCCAGCTGACGAAGTCTAACACGCCGCGAAAATCTGGAGAGTAAGTTAAGATCAAAAAGTTTACATGCGAAAAAGTATATTTTTCTTATGTACAGCCTGGCGTGATATTATTAAGATTTACTTGTATAATTGTGTTGCTTATTTGTCGTTTAACCAGCTACAGAAAATTTTTAGAATGAATTGTCAGCAGCCCAAATTTCGTCAAAACAGATGAATGTGCGAGCACTGAAAGAAAGATTTTCGAGATTATACTGATCTGTGGATCTACGGAAATCAGGTAATGAATGAAGTCCTAACGTTACCCTTTTTACATGAAGGCAGCATTATTTAGAGATGTGGAGACAGATTGGTAGATAATAGGACAGAAACTGTTACAACGGTACAACTGATAAATACAAAGCCTTCAGTAGGTCCCACCAGGTACGCGTTAGGGTGCTCTCTGATCGGGACGCACTGAGATTCATTTCCACCAAGAGATTACTGTTTATTTTCTTATAAATACACCTGAAGTTAAATGGCTCTAGTTTCCGACTGACTCAGCTGTACAAACGCCAAAGCGTTATGTATCCACCAGGGATACACAACGCGCCAGGAATATTTAATCTCTGCTTCACTTGTACTGATATGACCCGATCTAGTTTTTCATGCGCGGTTCTTCCCCAGCAGGCCTTTGAATGCGGAGCTAATCCAATTAATTAAAGTGATTTCTAGTCCTAGATAGGGCTGCTCTGTCGTAATAAAAATTTGATTTGATTGAAAGGGCTGACATGTTGACCTTGGACTACAGCTGCTGCAGTTGAAAACTCTTTAGATTAACTCTAAAGCTCCAAAGAAGAGTTCAGAAGAGACATTAGATATTGGGTCAGTCAAACCCCATTCATCTCCATGCATTTTAATGAAGCACGTTTTCTTTTAAGTCAAGCAGTATACATCCCAGACAGCACACATATGCTGAAATGACATTGATTCCATATCAGACAAAAAGGTTGAAACAACGCTGATGTTCAATCTTTCACTTTATGTCAACATTGAATCAAGGTTTTGCCACTCTCAATTTTTCAATATTGAAAATCTGACTAAAAATCTAGGCTACTAAGTTTCAATGTTGATAATTTAACACTGACCATAATTCAACTCATTTAACAATAATTCAACGTTGAAACAATAACATGTTGCTATTTGGGATATATTACATGCATACATGCAAAAGTAACTTTTATTTGATAAATCAAATAATTCGTTTAGGGCAGCTTATTTACAGAATGATTAGTGTTTGGTGACCCTGGTGCATTAATTTTTAAGGTCTACCTGGAGCAAACTGACTAAATACAGTGATTATGAGCAACACTTTGATACATGCCTCATTCAACTCACTGCTCAGTTAGCTGGAATAATTACCATCATCTGCAGAACAGATTTTCCCGTGTCTAGATTCTTATGTGTGGTTACATATGTCTGTTTGACTTTATATAAAGATATTACATAATGTAGCCTTAATTTGAACTTCCTTTTGTATTGTTAATTTTTCTGTATTTTTCCCTGTCCATTTTATGAATTATATTATTTGGAATTATGGAGAATATATGGGAAGTATTTTTTGATGCTGCCTTTAGTTCATCAGTTCCCTTCTTATGTAATGCTCAGGAATTCCCTACGTAATAGTGGGATAATAGTCCGCAATAAAAAAACTTACATTATTTTCTTTTTTATTTTTTACTTATAACGTAACAATGGCTTAGCAATTTAAATATACATCCATCCATCTTCCAATGGCTTAATCTGGTCCTGGTCACAGGTGTGCATGGGACATATCCTTAGCAGTATAGGGTACGAGGCAGGGGTACATCCTGGATGGCAGTATAGTTTTTTTAAACAGCTAGTCATTGTCAGTCTTGTATTTTGTTTTTTTTCCCCCAGTCTTAATTTTCAAATCCCAGGATCAGCAGACTGATTTCATAACTGGGCCCTTGACCAAGACCCTTAACCCCAGTTTCTCCAGGGATGGTTTGACCCTGCCGTCTCAAAAAATGATATGTCACTTTGAATAAATGTGTCTACTAAATACATGAAATGTGGATGTAAATGATTCACAGGTCCATGTCTGAGTTAAGAAGGGTGTTAGAGCTTTTCTACAACTACAGTAATGATGGGAGACATCTTGTTACATGTTCATTATCTTCAGTAATTCCACTGTCAGCACAGCTCTTGTCAATATCTGGCGCATTTTCATGGGTCCCATCTGAAGCACTGGCAAAGCACAGCTGCCAAAGTAACCATGAGTGACAGATTTCAGATTCTACAGACTTTTTGTATCCATTTTAAAGTTTAGCTGTTAACATATAATTAGTATAATTGATGTAAAATCTTGTAATCTTGTTTATTTGCACGCAACACCACAGTTTGCTTTTATTGTAATAATAAGAACAGTAATACTGTTAATGTTATTTGCAGCAATACTTGTGATTCCGATTATGCTAAAATCAACGTTAGAGACCTTACAGTCCCTTCAGTACAGTACCTGACATTTATCAGTTTCTACTCTGCCCCAGGATGCCACTGTGGCACTGCTAAGCATTATGGGTGAAACCTGAAAAACAAGGTCAGTTGAAGCAAAGGAGCTGGCTTCAGTTTCATGAGCTGGAATTCAGTTGCACCCTTGAGCCACATACATTCCCCTGAATTAGCTTGAGTGAAAAATACCCAGTATTATAAACCACTAAAGATCTGACAGTACTGAAATATGTGAAAGACTCCATGGAAGAATATCTGATAGGCCAATAAGCAACATAATATAATTTGGTACACATGTACCCAAGTGCAGATTCTTCTGCTTGTCTGCATTTGATTGCTTTAACTAAGATGTATTATTAAACATTTTAGGTAATCTAAAAAAATCTCTTCAATGTGTATTACATTTTTTATGTAGGATAATGGTGATCCTTTGTCCATTTTGCAGCTAGCTGAGAGTAATTCTCCTCACCCATTGGCCTGCAGTTTCCTGTCAGTAGTGCAAATGCCTGTTTTAAAAAACAGCATGCATGAAAAGCAGAGCCATTAACTGAATGCCTTTGTAAGAGTTAAGGTAAATACAGAAATATCACGTGCTATATGCACAATTTCACAGCTCAAGAATAGTTTACAGTTGCACTACGGCATTTAAAAATCCACATTGGATGTGGCTTCAGTTTGTGTTTGACTTAAAAGCCCCCAGTTCACAATGCTCAGAGTGATTGCAGGGGGGGCACATTGTGTCCTGTGAAGGGGCTATCAATTAGCAAGACCTTTAAATGTAGACGTGATCTATGAGTGGCAAAAGGTGACTGAAAGGCACTTTCTATTCTTTGTTCTCTTGAACATTGTTTATATGAGGGATGGGTCTATAAAGGCTCTTCATGAGGGTAATCTGAAGCCTGTATGGCTGTCCAGAGTGTAAGGCCATCAATCCATTTGTACTGAGGCTAATTTGTCATGAGTGGGAAAATCACTGCTGCTCTCTCTTCTTTTGACATATAGAGTCTGGATATTGATATTCATAACATTCCACAAACCCCCGCAAAGCTTTTTAGAGTTTTTGAGGCACCTTTTATAAGCAAGCTTTAAGCAACATTTCATTTCACCCTGTGCTTGTTACACTTACTGTCCGCACCGATTTTCCCTTGGTGTGGTAGTAGGGCAGGAAAGACTAATGAATAGATGGCTGAGGGCAGGGAACTCTTCTAAAAAACGAAGTGATTATCGAAAAACAGTGAATCTTTACAATCTAATAATGCTCTCCGTGTTCTTTTCAAGCTTTTAAACTAATTCATGATTGATCGCTAATTATCGGTGGCGCAGCCTCTGGAGACATTTCGGGCTCCCGTCCCTTCGCCCCTTTTAACGGTCTGAAGGCGGCTATCAGTTTCAGACAGTCTTCTCTGCTACTTGTTCGAAGTAGTCAATACGAGACGTTTGAATAATCCCTCCTGAACTTTGCCAATACATCGGACTATTTTTTCGAAAATAAAATGTTTTATCCTCAGGCGCTTGAGGATGATCCTGGGTAAGACTCGTGTTGCCATAGCTTGATTAAAATTGTTCAAAAATAATTTTGGCAGTAATTCAATGTCCATACGGTGTCTATTCCATAATATCGTCATAAATTAATAAATGATGGCGATAGTTTCTTTAGCTATGTAGAAGTGTTTATGCTACGCTTGCTAATTGTCCATCTATTGATTTCATCTGGGATGAAGAACACCGCTGGACTTGTTTTTGCGCCCCCTGACGCGTAATGACAAATCTTCACAATGAAATGGCCGCAATTGATGTTACCTGTATAGATCTGACTACCGTTACCCCGCCTTAGAAAGTCATGAAGAAAGAGCATCGTTAATGACGATATATTTGTTGTCAGGGTTCAATGTGTTGTGAGCTGGTTTTGTTTCTTTTAAGACAGAAGCTTGGAAAGGCAAAAAAAAAAAAAAAAAAATCTATTCCCTCGCATTGCTTTTAACTCTCGCATATAAAAGTAGTGATGTGTGCTAAACTGTTAGTGTGACGGCTGAAAGCGAAAAGACGATGATGTGAGAACTTGGACTCAGTGAATGCGTGCTCCACGGATCGAGTGTCAGGTAAGCTGAACTGCTCGATTCACCGCTTCGTTTTAAGTTATGCAGCGCGAGAATTCAATTTTACTGTTGTATTGTTATTTTTGTTTACGGCGATAAGTGGGCTAAAAGTCGATTATAATTTTTTTTTTCGTGGTCTAAATGGTCTGTTAACAATAGCTTAAATTTCCACATCTCTAGTGAAGCCATTGTTGCAAACACGTGTTTTTTGTTTTAAGTATGAGTCACAAGGGTCATTTCAATACTGTTTTAATAAAGGAACTACCTATTTGTGAAACAATTAAATCAGCAAAAAGTTTTGCAATATACAGCATGCCGCCTGGGAATTAGGTAGGCTACTGTAGGAATCTACAGTATACCTAACCATAAATTACTACATCTAGTTTATAAACGATTTTCTAAATAATTAAGTTCTTGTCGTTATGAATGTAAGACAATTCGTAAAAGCAACGTACTGCAGTATACTGACAATTTCACAGGTAATGACAAAAGACGGAGGTTCTGTTCACGGTTTACTGGAGTCCATACATTTTGAAGCTAATTTTTAAAAATAAGCAAAAAACATATTTTGAACCAAAGAAGAAAATGTTCCTTTTTTTCTTTTTCTAATCTTGTACTTGTGTTAATTGTTAAATCAGATCTTAACTCATGGGGAAAAACGGTCCACTCGATTTGTGTAACATATTGACAAGACTGTCAGCTTTTAAACAGCATGGTGATGCATAATTTACTTTGTTTACAGAATTGATCATTCCCATACAAACTAGAATTATATAATGTTTAAAAAGATATTGAGAGGAAATAATTTTGGAAACCACATAAGTATATCATCCTTCACCACTGAGCCTTGAAAGACTACTTCTAGGGTAGACAGCAAATGCAAAGGGTCTCTTGAATAATGTAATGTAATACTTCAGTATTGATCAAAGCTCTGGAAACTTCCCTTATGCTTTATAACGTTTGGTTGTGTTGTTTAGCTGTATTAACATTAAATTTCAAACAATCTGTAAAAGAAGGAATATCCTTCAATTATTGCTCTCCCTTCCTGATGAAGGCAGCAGAGATCTATCTCATTTCCAGATTAAATGGTGGTTTTGCTCAAGGTGCCATTTCTGTTAGAAAAAAAATAGCTAGAATAGGATGAATGTCTGAAAAAAAACAAACAATATCAAATAAATTATTTTCTATATATGAGTAGCAAAGCTATTTCGTGGCTTATTGATCCTAACTCTCAAAGTGCCATTACTTGAAAGTGTCTGACAAAACTGGAATTATTTTTCTTATGGGTGCTGTGAGTCTGCCTCATTTATCTGAGGTATATATGTTTTCAGAGAGTATGTTAAGTATGTAAACTTAAATATTTTATGCAGTATAGAATGATAAAAATAAGGTTATTGTTATGTAAAGTAGAATGATATAATGATATATGTAAAGTATAACAAATATTAGTGGGGTGTCAACATGCTTAGCAATTCTGATTTCTTTGAAATGGTGCTTTGACATAAAAGCAAAGCACAAATCTTCATTGCCGCACCAGTTTTTCTTGGCAACATGTCACTGAAAAAGCCTGCAGTGAGGTGTGGAAGTCATGTAGTCAGATGTGAGATTTTCAACAGACTGATGCTTTCACACTGACATCAATAGTGTCAGTCAGACACACCAGTGAACCTACTGCCTGTCTGCCATAAGCAATGTGTGAAAAAACAAAAACATGTCACATGGAATTAGTGTGTCCTTTAGGGACATGGCACCAAAAGTAAGAATGTCTGCCTGCCCTGCACAGACCACTGAGCCCCTTATTTTGGACTTAGTATTGTTTGGTTGGTCTGTGGCGGCTGCCAGTCTGTTTTAATGGTGTGTGTATATGTCTGGAAGCTTTGTGTGTGTATTTGCGAATGGATTTTTACATGTCTGCGAAATTTTATGATAATGTTTGTGTTAATATTGCAGGTTGGGTACTTCTGTAGTACCTTAGATGTCTTTTAGATGGCAAAACCGGCTTGAGGTTCTGAGAAGCAAATGCTGTTCTGGCAGTTTGTTATTGATCTTGGATTTAGATAGGTGAATCCAGCCCTCTGGACTTTGGTCATAGTTCCTGATTTCCTGCCATAGTGAAAGGCATGAGGGAGGAGAGAAGGGAGGGGGTTGTGGTAGCTAGGGGGTGTGGGACTGAGCAGGAAATGCTTCTCATTTAAAAGCGATCCTTATTGCCCGGAACTTGTGGTGCGTAGAAATCCAGCCCTTAAAGCTGAACAGATTGACTGAAACTACCTAAAGTAGCTGAGGTGGTGTTCGCTTCTGGCTCTGTCCAGTTCTCTCCCTCCTGTTGTCTCATCTGTCACTTTCTTTTCTGTCCTTTCCTGCCCAAGCTGATGAGGGGGTCTGGTGGTGTAGGGGTGGGGCACTACAAATGCCTTGAAAGATGTGACGCTGGACTGAAAGACGTGATGAAAGAGGGAAAAAAAGGCTGAGGTTGAATTTTTTTAAGACCATGAGTGAAACAAGAAAAATGACGAGAAAGGAGTCGCATGTGATTCAGCATATTGGTTAGTACTGTAATGTATTGTTTTGAACTTTTCTCTTGACTTTCTGAATATTGAACACATTTACATATTTGTAAATACCAAGGGGCTTATTTCTCATTTTAAGTGCTGAAAAATGAGGTGGCTGTGCTAGCAGTTGGTAGTTATTTGCTGGGTTTCTGTTTTACATAAAATAAAATTGCACTTGTGCCTTGCAGGCTCTTCAAAATCACATGCAGGGATCAGCCTGGTGCAAACATGCATGCACTTGTGTCAGGTGTCGGTGTTAAGATTTTATTTTTTACTCAGTTCCTAATTCACCCACTGGAAAGATTGGATATTTATGAATATTTGTTTCATATATAAATGCTCAGCTGGAGCTCTGATGTTGTGACACTCCATGTAAGATGGGTTTTCTGCCTTTCTGTTAGTGTTCAATGATACCATGTGGTATTATGCTTTTGTACTATATAAACATGCAGGTGCTTCCGGAACTTTAGTCCCCAAATTCATGCAGGACATTTTCGATGATGTGTTATTACCAGTCACATTTGTTTGACTGCTTGTGTTGTTTCCTGACTACAGTATATTACAGTCCACTGTTTCTCTTTAACTTTGGATATATTATTTTTCACTGGTGACAAAACAATCCCGATTCATGTGTAACTTTATCCAGCCCATCCTTGCTATAGAAGTAGAATGGCACATTATGTGATGTGGGATGAGCTCACAGAGATCGTCCACAGCTTGATTTAGACGGCTTTCTGAGCCGTGGCAGTTAATGGCTTTTTGTGTCAGATAAGTGGTTTGTCCTGGTAAAGTTATCTGCTCTTAGAAATGTACCTGTAACCTATTTTTAGACACTGCTATGCATCTCAGAGCTGCCTTCTAAAAAGTTGAGCAGAATAATTTAATTAACAATACATTAGCCTAAACCCTGTGCATTTCCTGGAGAGTTGTTTTTTTTTAAATCAATGGTTATCTAAATTACTTACTATTCCCAGTATAGTCTAGAACAGCGGTGGCCAATCTTATCCGCAAAGGGCCGGTGTGTATGCAGGTTTTTGGGGTAACCTTTAGGTCAGCTGTTCAAACCCAGATCTGAGGACTCCTCAGCCAATCAGTCCTCTAATTAGTAATATAATTAGGGAGCTGCAAAGAAAACCCGCATACACAGCGGCCCTTTGCGGATAAGATTGGCCACCCCTGGTCTAGAATGCCTGATTCTGTGTACACTTATACTGAACATATTAGTAGAATACGTATTTTTTTGCGGGAACACCCGACTGCTTCAGTGTTTCCAAAATATTCTGTTCAATAAACCTGAAGGATGGTAGCCAGCACCCCAGTCCGTGGAACGTGCAGATCCATCAAGCTATAAGAGACGGTGCCTTGAAAGTCTCGTCAGATTCTACTCTTGCTTTTGTGTCTGAATGTGGGTAACATTCCCGTTATGTCTTTCTGCAGTGTTTGTATATGCACCAACTCCACTGTAACACTCAGGTCTCTACCCTTCTCAATGCCCTTTCCTCATTTTACCTTGTAAATCTCATTCACCCGGAAAGGAGTCAATAGGTGCTTCAGTGCCTGCCTCCTGTGTCTTCGACAATGGGTCCAAAGGCCATGTGGGGTTCATGTATGCATCTTGTGGGCCTTAATGCCTGCAGTATGGTAAAGCAGCACATTAGGATAAACAGACAGAGTCCCAGGACCAGGAGCTGTCATAGTTTGGCTACAGCACTGTTGGTCAGTAGCAGCTCTGCAAGCTGGGATTGAAAATGCTGGGTGTTCAGATTTCAGTTGGGTTTTGTGCATCCATGCTTCTTCACAGACTTCTGCCTGCAGAAGCGCTGTAGAGCATTGATGGATGGGAGGCATTCTGTGCATTCATATTTGGAGAGCAGCTAAAAAGAGCTCACTGGCTTGGAAACTATGGCTGCAGGCATTTTCACAGTGGCTGTAGAAACTGCCAAGTCCTAAAATGGCGGTGAAAAAATTGTGGTAGAGAGTGTAAGAAAGAAACAGACAGGAAAAAGGGGAAAATCAGTAATTGCAAAGTAGTTAATAAAGAAGACACATGTATGACAAGGCTAAAGTGTAGGAAGAGGATTAGTGTTTGTCAGGCAGATATATGCAGGATATCAGGCTTTTTAATAGGATTTGCCGTGAGTTTCATGTGATGCACTAGGTTATTCTGTAGGTGTCAGTAACATTATGAACTCATCAGCACTGCATTGTGAAAACATGCAGGTTGCATTTATGAATTTTGCCTTACGGCTTAGTGTCTCCACATTCTCCTTTTAAGTGATATTAAACCTTAAAATTGACCCCTCACCATGCATCGTGTGTGTGTATAGGGTCACTAATATTCACTTAGTTATTTAAATAATTATACATCAAAGCATTTAAGTCATTGTAAAAATTCTGTATTTTATTGAATGTAAATGAACAATGTCACTCCTACTGAATGAAAGACAAACGTTAACAGTCAGATTTCAAGATGGAAAGATTCCTTTATTTCTGGACACTGGAAGAATCTTGCTGTTAGGCAGACTGTGATGAAAATGCACATATAGTCTGTTCATAATTCAGTCATACTCATGAACTCAGTATTTCTACTTCTGAATTCTTCTCTCTCTCTTTTTTCGTTTTCCCCCCTCTTTCTGTTCCCCGTTTAATATTTTCAGTTCAGCATTGCTTCTAGGGTGTTTATAGGGCTTGTTCTCAATGAGATTCGTCTGTCAGATTAAAGGGTAAATAATTTTGTGTGCTGCAGGAAATTGTCTCTGTAGTGGCAGGTGATTATTTTACTTGCATGTCCACCTTTCCTCTCCTTTCTTTTTGATAGAATTCATCACACTAGTCATTTATTCAGTCATTTGTGCTGTAGTGGCTTCAGGGTTCCTGGAAAATTCACCCCTCAGGCATCTCTAAAAATATATAGACCCATGTAAAAAAATGTGATATTTTAATTTAAAAATGATGGGAATAATGGTCATAGTTCTGCATTAATTTAGGCGTTTCTGTTGTTTTAGATGCAAACAGAAGGTGTGAGCCTGATGAGTTGTACCTTCAGTTCCTTGTCAATAAAACTGGTCAGGTGGGGGTGAGGGTTCCCCACAATAAAATTTGCCAGGCAAAAATACAGGACAAATTCTGTATTTTCATAGATGAATACAATAAAACAATATTTTATTTTTTAGAACGGGATCATCTGCACACTGCAATGGACAAGCTTTTAAAACTAATTAATAGCCTAGTTCATCTAAAAAGTGTGTTAACGGTTTATTTATTTATTTATTTATCTCAAATGTTGGATATAGCCTGTCAAGACTGCTCACTGACAGGAGCCTGCAAAGAAGGCTTGGTGAACACACTGTTACTGCAGTGGGTAATACTTGTGAAATGCTGTGCTATAATAGCCTTTTTTAACTGTCAGAAACGTATGCCAGAAGGCTAACCTTAACCTTAGCCAAACCTTACATTTACTTTGCTTTGTGTGTCGCCTAAGCCTGCTTTCCTGACAGAGGTGATAATCGCATGTTGGTCAGTCAGATATCGACACCGGGTTACTTGTCTGAGATTGTCAGTTACCAATAATATCATCATGTCACCCAGCCTGATTGGCCGGTGAGGAAGTTTTTCGGTTTATGCAGTTAATTGTCCTGGTGACTTGGTGGTGCAGTGGCTTGGTGGGTAGCATTGTGACAGCATGTTTCTAGGCTTATGGTTTCAGGTGAATTGATTTCTTTATTCCCCTAGGGAGAGTTTTCCCTGTGCTCATCCAGGAGCTCCCCTGCCTTTTTCCACTGCAACCCTGTACTGGATAAAAGCTGATGGAAAAGGAGTATTTGGGACTCTAGTGCTGGTGTTTTATAATTTATTCAGTGAAGAAGATGATAAACAGCAGCCTTGTCTTTCGCTTCCTTTATCCATTGCTTCAACTCTTTCTCTTTTGGGGGGATTTATGTTGCTGTGGGGTCTTGATCTAGGCACTGCATAGGGGTGCCAGTGGCATTGGGAAGAGCACTGGAGTAACACTACACTCTTGTTTTATTTTGATACAGCTAGGCAGTTAGACAGATGAGAGAGAAATCTTTCGCTTATGAAACTGGGAATATCTGCTAATTACACCCTCAGGCAACATTCCTGAAAATGCTTCTGAATTTTTAATTGCTTGGTGAAGTACCAAAATTCTTAAGTTTCTCTTACCTCCATTAAAAGGACAGGAAGATTTTGTCCATATTGTAGTTGCTTAGTATACTAGTTTTAAAAAATACCTGAGCAGCTTTTGGCCAAGCTTTTAAGGAACTAGACAATGTGAGCCTGCCAGTTCCATTCCTAGCACAGAAGCACTGTTTTGGTAGTGAGTGAGGTGCAGAACCAGAAGTGCCCAATAAATATGCCTCTGATTTTATGAGGAAATTGTTAGATATGCATCTAAGTGACTACATGGCATATTTTATAAGCAAAAATATGAAGAGTGGTGGTTGGGCGACGTGGACCTGTCAGCTAATGCATTCTGACATAGACACTTCAGCCTAAGGAAGTGCTGGACCCCAGCATGCAATGGCTCGTCCGTTAGGCCTCTTGGCAGCTGTGTTTAATGTGTCAGTCTGAATCTGACCCTGATAAGTCTGTCTCTGTGGCAGTACAGCTACCCACAACCTGTTTTCCAGTGTAGTCAGCCTTTATCCATTTATCCATCTGTGAAATTTTCACTGTCTGGCTCTCAACCTCATAGTCGGTTTCTTTCCTCCTTACCTATCTGATGATAAATCTGAAAACATGTCTTAAATTACTATAAAATTAACTTTGTTTTTGAAAGTGAATCAAATGCACCCTCAAATACAATGCAAGAGCAACAAGTAATAACTTGACTTGCCTTTGATAGGCCTACATGTTATAATGAAATACATTTTTACATGAGTAATTAAAAACCAGTCTGTAAATGGCAGGTCTGCATGCATGCATTTGGGGGACAATTTTGCATACAGCATGTGTGCTGGGTGATCAGTCAAAGAAATATTCCTTTAACCTTGTTGGCTTATTAAAACTGTGTTTTGTCACTTTTGCTTGATGTATCTTACAGCATTCAAGCAAAATAAATAATATCTACCAGTACTTTACTCCATTATCATTTTTCTCAAGGACAGAAAGTTTGTACTTGTAAAACCACCCCAGAAAACAGCTGCCAAAGCACTGTTTACAAACCCCTGAGAAATTACATGTGCTGCCTTAGCAAGCATGAATGTTACAGCTTGCTGCGCAAAAATCTCAAAATACAACAAAGCAACGCCCAAAATGAATGGTGTGGTGGTTTGCTGCTATTGTCATTTTACTCATGCCTTTAAAGTTCTGCATCACTTCTCACCATTTTGCTCTCCCCTTTTCGTCCTTCCGGGCTCTTAACTGGTGAATGCAGTGATAATGAGAACTGGGGAGATGAATCATTAAAGTGTTGTCTCTTCATTGTCTCTGCTCGCTTCTCTAATAATTCCACTCTCTGAATTCATCGCTTCTCTCTGCACTGGATCTCATAGGGGGGCTCACAGCTACCTCCTTGGGCTCTAAAATGCATAGATTCAACACAGTTTTACCTAAATAGCTTCAATGATAACTATGACATTAATTATATGAATGATGTATGCAATGTCTTACTTAGTTTCCTTACCAGCTGAGCATTAGTGCCGGACACAGATGTTCCCAATAACTCTTTATAAATAAAAACAACAGCAAATTTCATATAATCTTTTATTTGTTTATTGTACACTGATAATGTAATGATACACAGATTGAAACGAGCTGAAATGTTGCTGAAGTTGCATTACTTTGATTTGACCAGTAGAGGGAGGAAAAACCATATTTTGTGTCTTTATTGCTGTAGTTCATTACGTATTTTTAATATATAAATATGTAAATATCAACTATGACACTAAATTTATCTTTCATCCACACTTGATGACGTGATGTGGGGTTTAAAGCAGAAAGCAATACGCCTTTTAGTTTTCATGTTCACCAAAGTAGCCATTCTGCTGCAAAGCAGGTGTGTCCTGCTTACCTTGATATTTTATAGCAATTTCTTTCCATCTAAAATGGTAACAGACAACCCTGTTTGATAAAGACAAAACTGTGTGTATTTTTATAAATATGTAGATTTTTATAGCCACAATGTGCTCAAATACTCTGGCTTTTATACAATATACCTATACACAAAAATGCTTGCACTCCAGTAGGTACTCTTTAGTGAATTTTTTTCCCCAAAATGCTTTAAAACCAATGTGTTGAGAACAAAAGACTGCATAATAAATAAATGTAAATGAAAAGGCAAGATAAGCCTTTGTCAGCATGTTTTTTGTGAGCATTCATAGTTTATATGCTTCTACTAGGTGCTTATTCTACTCATAATTAGTTTAAAATACTTTGCGCAAATCAGTGTCCCAATTACACTCTAGCACAGATATTGTCGGTAATCCACAGCCTATTGAAAAAGCAGCTGGTATAAAGGTCCTGCTTAAATGTGCACTCATCTATTTTTATGCAAGAAGTAATTACCTTTTTTATAGTTATCAGAGAGTTTGCGAAAATAATAAATTCTGGCATGCTTCATGTATCACACTTTGCTGTCGCTCCGAATCAGGATATGGTAGCAGGGTCTCAGCAGGACTGTATAGAACAGTTCTTCATAGCCATGCATCTGTGGGCCCTCTAGCATCCCCCTACTGGCCCCCCACTCCCCAGCAGTGTAAACACTCGGCTCCAGAGGAATGTTGGACTCACTGACCTCACAGCGCAGGCTCTGCTGCGGTTCACTCGGTTCAAGCTGGCCGCACAGTGCCCTGAGCGCCTCAGTGCTCTCATGCCCGTTGCCGTGGAGCCGTCTGCGCGTGCGGAGCTCAGCCATCCCCTTGCAGAGATGTGGCCCCCACCCCCTCGCCCCACATGTGTAAGATGACAAGAACTCGAAAGCCCAGGACACTGCACCAGAGTATTGTAGCTGCTGTACTGAAGCTATTACTAGATGAACACTGATAAAATTATCAAATAGTATTCAGCAGTGGACCTGGAGGTGTTATTTTGGAATATATATTTGACATATTTGACATATATTAGGAAGTCTTAAATATTCTACTACTAGAGCATTCCAAAATTTAGACATTTTAAGATGATATTTGTTTTTTTTTTCAGTTTTAATTGATGTCTTACCGATTTAATTGATGTCAAGTATAATGTCCGGATGATATGATAATCAGTTGTCAGTCAAAGCACTTGCATAAAATCCAGCAATTACATTGTCTCTATTGTGGAATTTTAATGTGATTAACATCAGTGAAATGAAGTGTGTGAACTGTGTGCTCCTCCTTAGCACCATGTTATTTATTCATTGCTGCATTCTTCTTCCCAGAATGAGCAGACGGCCCTCAGGTCTGTTTCTGGACAGTGGCCGGTAAATAGCTTTGGATTGGCTAAAGTTAGATCAAAGCAGACAGCATCTGTCAGTGTGCATGAAGGCAGGGTAAAATTGATGCTTGACCTGGTCGCTGCTCTGATATGCACTTGGCCATTTTTAGCCGACCGAGCACCTCCTCCACCTCCCCCCATCTCAGCACGGAACCTGAGAGCTCCTGGAGGATGTGTGCTCTAATGTGTGCAGGGGCAGTGGGCAGTGCTCTGATAGGTGTAGACTGTGCTGGTGTTTGTGGGCAGCACTCTGATAGGTGTAGACTGTGCTGGTGTTTGTGGGCAGCACTCTGATAGGTGTAAACTGTGCTGGTGTTTGTGGGCAGCACTCTGATAGGTGTAGACTGTGCTGGTGTTTGTGGGCAGCACTCTGATAGGTGTAGACTGTGCTGGTGTTTGTGGGCAGCACTCTGATAGGTGTAAACTGTGCTGGTGTTTGTGGGCAGCACTCTGATAGGTGTAGACTGTGCTGGTGTTTGTGGGCAGCACTCTGATAGGTGTAGACTGTACTGGTGTTTGTGGGCAGCACCCTGATAGGTGTAGACTGTGCTGGTGTTTGCACCCTTTCCATTAGTTAGTTAGTAGTGCTTAATCATTAGTGTTTTACATTGTTATTTTTCGTGCCACTACAGTAACGCATTTTAGAGTGACATAAATATTGTGTTCTTTGTCTTGTAGTTAATGTAAATTTTCTTTTCTCAGTGATTTGGTAACTACTGGTAGTAGTTAATATGGTATTGAGTGTGTGTGCTTACAGGGAGAGGTGAGGGCGAGGCCCTCCTGAGCTTCTATGTGGCAATCGGACTCGACACTCGGCTCTGATTTCTTTAAGCTGAGTAAACGTATCCCTGGAGTTCAGTCCTGTGATATGGGATTGGGGAGGGTGGGTGGTTGAATGGGAAATTTTACCTGAACAAGGACTTTGATTGTGCCCCCTGCACAACGGGACTGAGATCTGTGTAATCTATCATTTTTTTTTTCAGAAAGAGGGACACTGTTTGCTCCAGGTCAGGGATGAAAGCTTTCTCATGCACCGTTTCTCACATTTTTTAAAGGGGGATACTGAAATGTTTGACTGCTGCCTTCCTGTATCTCAGTAGTATTATGATGGCAGTCATAAGGTGACAGTTGAATGTGCAGGAAACTATTTTACGTTGTAACGGGTCTGGAACTGTTTCTGCATTTTTTTTTATTTTTGTACTCTAACATCTGCCTTTGAAGTCTTTATAGAAAGGGTGAATAACTTATAGAAATATATCTGAATAGACCTTGATAGGAGATAAGACAGGCAGACAGACAGACAGCAGGGACTATGCCTCCCTCTGCTGGCAACATTACATCAGTGCACCGGAGACAAGGGCAGAGGTACCTCTGAATAAGTGCATGAAATAAGTCAGTGGTGCATCGAAGCTACAAGTTGCTAATTTATTCTTCTTTAATTGCTCACCCTCTATTTTTAAGCAGAGTGTTTTGGGTGTTGCTTTTATTTTTTAAGGAGGTGTCTTTGTTCAAAGTGAAATGTATCCGTATAATTTTCACCTAATTAGGTTGTTGAATATTTACTCAAACTAAATAAGTATTCTGAATAATCATATGTTTGCTGAACCTGACTTTCACTTCACAAACTCCAATGTCACATGTACATCATTAGTGCCTGAACGCAGAAACAGTTTTATCCAGAAGCCTGTGTGCTGAGGTTCTAAAAGGCCAGAGTTAGACAGTTAGAGGCACTGACATAGAATGATAGATTAACAGATGGCTGGAAATATAGATGTGCTAAATTATTCATCAGGTTTGGAGCTTTGGCCTTGGGTCATCTGAGGCCATTTTCACTGCGAGCCAATAGAGGGTTACGGAGACAGAGTGACAGTGTTACTGCCAGTGTCAAAACACTCAGCAAAATTAGCTGACAGTCTCCTTCAGCTTCTGAAGGGGCTTAACTATTATGCTTATCATTTAAAGCCTCTTGATATATGGTATTCATTCATAACAATAATATTGAAGTACACTGTGTGTATGGGTATGTGTGTGTGTTTTTGTTCCCTAATATTGTGTGGGTGTTTTCTGGGCACGTGGGCTCAAACAATACAAATTAAGCATTGAAAGTTCACATTAAAAACCTGTTCTACAAAAATGGAGATATTAAAGCTATGTGAATATAATTTGATCATAATGATTAGTTTAGACCTGTGGCGCTGCATTTTTGCCTTGTCATTATGATCTTCCACCAGGTGAGGCAGCAGAGTGTAGCTGTCCCAAAAGGTGTTTAACACACCTAACCTTCTGTATAATGATGCACATTACAGGAGATATTATAAATTTCACAGTCACTCACTAGCTTACTTAATTCAATTACTAGTTCAATTGCTTTAGCAGGCCGTCACACCTATAACACCATATGTTCTGTTTACAAGCTCTCACATACTCCTGCAAATACTCACCAACCTTTGCCAGGCAGTGGGGCAGTGGACCAGAGAGGGAGCAACATGTCTTCAGCAGGCACAGGCTGTCTGCTGCCATGGCAACCAGCATGGATTGCCCCGCCTTTGGTTCCATTTGCCTGGAGTAGTGAGGAGAGATGGAGCGACGGGGGTCAAAGAGAAGTAGCAATGGGAAAAGCAGGGCTGTGGGGGGGCTTAGAGGGAAAAGAGCCAGAGAGGTGGACGGTGGCAAGGTGCTGTACTTCAGCAGATGAAGAAGATCAAGGGGTGTCAGTAACAGGTGAGGAGGAACGTCAATAAAAGGCGTGGGCAGGGAAAAGGGAGGAGAATGCTGGGACATTCAGAGGCCAGGAAATACGAGGCAGAGGGAGAGAAAGAATATGGGAGAGAAATAAGAGAAAGGAAAAGGAGGGATGGGGAGGGGGGGAGGTAGGAGGCGAGTGGGATGTCAGGGCATCTGAGGACACACAGTGAAAAAGCTCCACTCATGCAGACATCTTTCATAGCTGTCTGATGATTGCACATCCAGCCACTGAGAATAAACACTGGCACAGCAGAGTCCCTGGCCAGGTGCCCCCACTACACAGTCCCTGGCAAAGCAGCAGGACCTAAAATGGCTTCTGCAAGACACCAGCAAAAGTAAACGCAGAACAATATTGGTGAAACACCCTCCATTTTTCAAGAGAGATGGCATTTTCTCCATCCTCTTGTAACTATACTGTGTGACTCTGGACTTAGATGTATGTCTGGGCTTAGTGGGCCTGTCAAAACATACACTGGCTCACCATAATTGTGGTGGTTGGGGTTGTCCATTAATGCTCAGAACGTTCTCTCCACGCCACGCTGTGCTTTGGTGAAGTGTATTTTGTCACTTGCTGAGAACCTGTCACCTTCACCAGCACACTGTCTTACCTGTAATGCATGTTAAAATTTAGAAATCTGACAGAATGATGTTGTATATTTCAAGGTTTCTGGGCAGCATATAATGAGCAAAAATAATGAGTAGATTTATTTATGTTGAATATAAATACAGACTATATCTGAAATTAATAATGCCAAACTAATGGAAGCAGTGATCGTGTTTAACTCCCCTGAGCATTTTATTTACTCACTAAATATTGTCACTAAATAGCAGTAGTGACAATAGCATTAAAACCTCAAACCCACAAGGTGAACTATGGGTAACGAATAGGAAGCTTTATTACCCTGTATAATGATTCTGTAATAAGGCATCCTAACTGGAATGTCAGCAATTGTTTAACAATTTCTCCCTTCATTCTGTCCTGTAGCCTTGTATGACTTTTCACAGAGCAACTTGGTGACTTGGCATAATATTTTATTATTCTACCAGTTGAATCCCTCAAAATATGAATGCCGTTTTGTGGAGTAGGGCTGGTAGCGGTCGCTGTCTCATTGAGTGCCGTAATGAGAACAGCTGAGGTGACGTGGGTGCGCTGTAACTGACAGCTGTACAGTTGCGCAGTCAGGGGACAATTCCACAATTCAGTGGCACCATTGCTGATAATGCTGCTTTAATATGTTGTTAGATATATAATATATTGCTTAATATGAATTGTTTCATTTAGCTTAACAGCAAGCACTTCAGCAGCAGTGTAAGCTATGAAGAGTACAGTGCCTACTTGCCCATACTGTACAAAAAGCTAAAGAATACAGTGCCTACTTGCCCATACTGTACAAAAAGCTATAGAATACAATGCCTACTTGCCCATACTGTGCAAAAAGCTATAGAATACAGTGCCTGCATGCTTGCCCATACTGTACAAAAAGCTATAGAATACAGTGCCTACTTGCCCATACTGTACAAAAAGCTATAGAATATAGTGCCTGCTTGCCCATACTGCACAATAAGCTATAAAGACCACAGTGCCCACCTGGCCGCACTGTACAATAAGCTATAAAGAGCACGGTGCCTACCTGGCCGCACTGTACGATAAGCTATAAAGAGTACGGTGCCTACCTGGCCGCACTGTGCTATAAGCTATAAAGAGTACGGTGCCTACCTGGCCGCACTGTACAATAAGCTATAAAGAGCACGGTGCCCACCTGGCCGCACTGTACGATAAGCTATAAAGACCACGGTGCCCACCTGGCCGCACTGTACGATAAGCTATAAAGAGCACGGTGCCTACCTGGCCGCACTGTACGATAAGCTATAAAGAGTACGGTGCCTATCTGGCCGCACTGTGCTATAAGCTATAAAAAGTACAGTGCCTACGTGGGCGCACTGTACAATAAGCTATAAAGAGTACGGTGCCTACATGGGCACACTGTACAATAAGCTATAAAGAGTACGGTGCCTACCTGGGCGCACTGTACAATAAGCTATAAAGAGTACGGTGCCTACATGGGCACACTGTACAATAAGCTATAAAGAGTACGGTGCCTACCTGGCTGCACTGTACAATAAGCTATAAAGAGTACGGTGCCTACCTGGCTGCACTGTACAATAAGCTATAAAGAGTACGGTGCCTACCTGGGCGCACTGTACAATAAGCTATAAAGAGTACGGTGCCTACATGGGCGCACTGTACAATAAGCTATAAAGAGTACGGTGCCTACCTGGCTGCACTGTACAATAAGCTATAAAGAGTACGGTGCCTACCTGGCTGCACTGTACAATAAGCTATAAAGAGTACGGTGCCTACATGGGCGCACTGTACAATAAGCTATAAAGAGTACGGTGCCTACATGGGCGCACTGTACAATAAGCTATAAAGAGTACGGTGCCTACATGGGCACACTGTACAATAAGCTATAAAGAGTACAGTGCCTACGTGGGCGCACTGTACAATAAGCTATAAAGAGTACAGTGCCTACCTGGCTGCACTGTACAATAAGCTATAAAGAGTACGGTGCCTACCTGGGCGCACTGTACAATAAGCTATAAAGAGTACGGTGCCTACCTGGCTGCACTGTACAATAAGCTATAAAGAGTACGGTGCCTACCTGGCTGCACTGTACAATAAGCTATAAAGAGTACGGTGCCTACCTGGGCGCACTGTACAATAAGCTATAAAGAGTACGGTGCCTACATGGGCACACTGTACAATAAGCTATAAAGAGTACGGTGCCTACGTGGGCGCACTGTACAATAAGCTATAAAGAGTACAGTGCCTACCTGGGCGCACTGTACAATAAGCTATAAAGAGTACGGTGCCTACATGGGCGCACTGTACAATAAGCTATAAAGAGTACGGTGCCTACCTGGGCGCACTGTACAATAAGCTATAAAGAGTACAGTGCCTACGTGGGCGCACTGTACAATAAGCTATAAAGAGTACGGTGCCTACATGGGCACACTGTACAATAAGCTATAAAGAGTACGGTGCCTACCTGGGCGCACTGTACAATAAGCTATAAAGAGTACGGTGCCTACATGGGCACACTGTACAATAAGCTATAAAGAGTACAGTGCCTACGTGGGCGCACTGTACAATAAGCTATAAAGAGTACAGTGCCTACCTGGGCGCACTGTACAATAAGCTATAAAGAGTACGGTGCCTACCTGGTCGCACTGTACAATAAGCTATAAAATACAGAAATATGACTACATTTTGCTCATGTCACGTTCGCCGGGGAGGCGAGCAGGGAAGCAGACGAAAGCAGCCGGACTGACGGGCAAACGGGGTTTATTCAAGGCAGACTGACGGACGAAGCACAACACATGACAATACAATGCCGGATCTGGCAGACATGGGGAGACGCGGACTGATATACACAAGACTTGGTAAACGGAACAGGCAACAGGTGAGAACCATCAGGGCTGAACACGAGGTAATGAGGGGGGCGTGGCACACATCGGGATCGTACGGAGCGGGATATGACAGAACCCCCCCCCAAAGGCGCGCACACCGGGCGCGCCAGAGGAGAGGCGACGGACGAGACGAACCGGGAAAACAGGACCTGAAAAACAAAACAGAACGTCAACCAAAACCAGGGAACAGAACGGAGACACAGAACAAGAACAGGGACGAGACGAAAGACAAGACACGACACAGAACAGGGAAGGCGGACAGACAAACCAGGAAGGGAGACACAGAAGGAGGGGAGAAAGGCGGAACAAAAGGGCCAGGAGTGAACGGAGGAGACAGAGAGGGACGAGGAACAGAGACAGGCGGGACTAACGGAAAGGGAGGAGGAACAAGGGGAGCACGAGGGAGCCCAAGCGGGCGACGGGCAGCGGCCGGAGGGGCCGCAGGCGGGAGGAAGAAGGGAGCTGAAGGGGACCACCCAGGGGCCAAGGGAACGGGACGAGGGAGTGACGGAGGGGACACGGAGGGAGCAGGAGGGAACACCAGTGCAGGCGGGCAGGAGGGGGAAGCCGCGGCAGGCGGAGGCGCAGCCGGAGCCGGCGAAGGCGCCGTCCGACGCACAGCCGGAGCAGGGGGGCCCGGAGGCGACCGACATGGAGCCGGAGGAGGGACCGAGGACCGGCACCGAGGATCCAGGGGAGGACCCGACGGCGACCGCCGACCCCGAGCCGGAGGACCCGCAGGCGGCCCCGGAGCCCCAGCCAAGGCGAGCGAGGGCGAGCCAGGGGGCAGGGCGGGCGGGAACCGGGCCCCACGCCTATGGCCCCGTCCCTTTCGGGACACTGACAGGCGGGGTCCTACGGGGCGTCGGCTTTGCCGGGGTAAGGGTGAGGGAGTCAAGGCCTTCACAGAGGCGACAGGCAGGGCAGTCAGAGCCGCGGGCGTGGCCGCAGGCGGGACAGTCAGAGCCGTTGGCGTGGCCGCAGGCGGGGCAGCCGGAGCGGCGGCCTCAGGCGGGGCCGCGGGCAGAGCGGCGGCCTCAGGCGGGGCCGCGGGCAGAGCGGCGGCCTCAGGCGGGGCCGCGGGCAGAGCGGCGGCCTCAGGCGGGGCCGCGGGCAGAGCGGCGGCCTCAGGCGGGGCAGCCGGAGCGGCGGCCTCAGGCGGGGCCGCGGGCGGAGCCGGCTGGACAGGCGAGCAGGGCTGAGCCGGCTGGACAGGCGAGCAGGGCTGAGCCGGCTGGACAGGCGAGCAGGGCTGAGCCGGCTGGACAGGCGAGCAGGGCTGGCCGGACAGGACTGGCGAGACGGGCAAGTCAGGTACGTGGCCCGCAGGGGGTGCTGCAGGCAGAGCAGGGACCACTGTAGGCTCCTCGGGCATACGGTCAGCAGGGGGCGCCTCAGCGGGCGCCGCCAGCACGCGACCAGCAGGAAGTGCCGCAGCGGGCGTACGGTCAGCAGGGGGCGCCTCGGCGGGCGCCGACAGCACGCGACCAGCAGGGGGCGCTGCAGGCAGAGCAGGGGCCACTGCAGGCGCCTCGGCGGGCGCCACCAGCACGCGGCCAACAGGGGGCGCCTCGGCGGGCGCCGCCAGCACGCGGCCAGCAGGGGGCGCAACCGCGGCCGCCTCAGGCAGTGTAGGCGCCGGCAGGACAGGCAAGACGGGCAGTTCAGGTGCCGGCTGGACAGGCAGTTCAGGTGCCGGCAGGACAGGCAGTTCAGGTGCCGGCAGGACAGGCAGTTCAGGTGCCGGCAGGACAGGCGAGACAGGCAGTTCCAGTGCCGGCAGGACGGGCGCCGCCGTCCCGTGGTCAGCAGGGGGCGTCTTGGCAGGCGTCGCCACCCCGCGGCCAGCAGGGGGCGCCTCGGCGGGCGCCGCCAGCACGCGGCCGACAGGGGGCGCCTCGGCGGGCGCAGCCTCCACGCGACCAGCCACCGGGACTGCAGGCAACGCAGGCAGGACAGACGGGTCAGATGGGACAGGCGGGTCCGGCAGGACAGGCGAGACAGGCAGGACAGGCGGGTCAGGCAGGACAGGCAGGACAGGCGGTGCCGCGGGCAGGTCGGCGGCAGCTGCAGCCGGCAGCGCAGCCGCGGGAAAACCGGCTCTAGAGACCCGGGGAATCGCGTCTCTCACCGGGCTTATCCCTTTTCCGTGCAGGCGTTCCGGCCGGTACGGATCTGCCCACCGCGGTGGCGGCAGCTCACCATGGACGCCGAGCAGGCGGGTAGCGGCGAAGTCATCCCAGGGCAGCGGTGAGCCCTCATGCTCCCTGGCTAACTCCCAGGCTGGGAGCAGAGTGCAAGCCCCCAGGTAGAGCGACGGAGCCTCCTCCTGCTGCACTCTCTTCCGCCGCTTCTTGCTGCTGGCAGGCGAGAGCGGAGCCACCGCGAACGCTTCGTCCTGGCTCCAGGCGACGCGTTCGCCTCTCAGCCGTGCGAGGCGCTTGCTGAGACGGCGTAGGAGCTTGCGTGCCCGCTCGAGCGGGTACGCTTGTCCTGGCGGGCGCTCTTCCGCGAGGAGGTCCGCGCCCCGGGTGGCCAGCTCCAGGGCTACAGGATCCTCCAGGACAGTGGGTTGGGAGCGCCAGAACACGAAGTCTTGCAGGAGACCGAGCCGGTGGTGCTCGGTCTCCCGCGTCGTGTTGTCGGGGAGATCCGGCATTCTGTGACGTTCGCCGGGGAGGCGAGCAGGGAAGCAGACGAAAGCAGCCGGACTGACGGGCAAACGGGGTTTATTCAAGGCAGACTGACGGACGAAGCACAACACATGACAATACAATGCCGGATCTGGCAGACATGGGGAGACGCGGACTGATATACACAAGACTTGGTAAACGGAACAGGCAACAGGTGAGAACCATCAGGGCTGAACACGAGGTAATGAGGGGGGCGTGGCACACATCGGGATCGTACGGAGCGGGATATGACAGCTCATTGCTGTTAAAAGCCGGGTGCTTACTGCTCCTTTGGAACTTCAGTTAAGGATGAAAAATGTCTTTCAAATAAAATAAATGCTTACTAACAAAAGTCGTGTTGTAGGAAGAAAGGTGGTTCTTTATATTTGACTTTTTTCAAACTCTGACAAGATTATTATCATAAAATCATGTCTTTTGAAAGTTTTCCAGAGACTTCAAGGCATGTGATGAATGTAAGGAATGTTTTCTGCAGGCTTGAAACAATATTGATAAAGATAATGAAATGCTGAAATCCTCAGATACATCTTGTGAAAGACATTGTTGACGTATGTCTTTATAATCGTGATTCCACATTATATGTGTGATTGCTCATTATACCATGTACAATATTGTGTGGGAGAACATAAATCAGTTTATCTGAAGAACTTTTTTTTCCCACATGCTTGATGATGTCATCATCACAGTATTCAAATATTGCTTCATGCAGCTTGAACAACTGCATGACATTTTTTCCATTTTTGTTTTTTCAGGGAAATCCAGAAATATAAAGAACATCAATATAATTTAGCTGTTGGGCTGGGTGAACTGGGAGTGTGAGGCTTGGCCTAGAAAATATACTATCTTAAGAACACAGTGGCTTTGCAATTTAATTTTGTTGCACATTGCACAAATGTGTCTTAACATCAATAAATATGGTAATGTATTCAGATTGCTGGAATGCTGCAAATACTGATTATTTATTTATTTATTATTTAATGCAAACCCCTAATTAAGGGTGAATTTCACTGGTAATGAGGCTAAATAAAACAACTGACCACATTCTGTCTGAGATGGAGAAGCTGCACAGGAACTGGGCCATATTTTGTATATTGGCAACATGCATCTCATATAGAATACAATAGTCAGCTATAGAATACAATAGTCAGCTATAGAATACAATAGTCAGCTATAGAATACAATAGTCAGCTATAGAATACAATAGTCAGCTATAGAATACAACAGTCAGCTATAGAATACAATAGTCAGCTATAGAATACAATAGTCAGCTATAGAATACAATAGTCAGCTATAGAATACAATAGTCAGCTATAGAATACAACAGTCAGCTATAGAATACAACAGTCAGCTATAGAATACAACAGTCAGCTATAGAATACAACAGTCAGCTATAGAATACAACAGTCAGCTATAGAATACAATAGTCAGCAGCTATGCGATAGGACTGCTGGCAGCCATGCCACCTGCAGCTCAGGCTCAGTGGTCCATCTGGAGCTAAGCAGGTTTGGTACTGGCCATCGACTAGGAAAGCCAGGTCGGTGTGATCAATAGATCAGCCCATCCTGCAGTCTGTGTGGATCCCAGTGCACTGATGGGAACACTGTGCTGTAGAAATGGTGCCATCCTTTGGGTGAGATTGAAGAACTGAGGTCCTGACTCTCTGAGCTGATAAAAGATCCCTGGGCATCTTTTGGAAGAGCAGGGGTGATACCCTGATGCCCTGGCTAAAATTGCCCACTGTGGCCCTATCAGTTCTGACCTCCTAATCATCCCCTGTATCTAACTGGTTAATTCTCTCCTGCCCATTCACCACCTTAGCTACAGTGTGGTGAGTGTACTGGCACAGAATTGTCACATTATCCAGGTGAGGGCTACACAGTGGTGGTGGTTGAAGTGGCTCCCCATTGGTTCTGTAAAGCACTTTGGGTGTTTGAAAAAGTGCTATATAAATGTACCATTCATTCAGTGATACTTTCTTAATGCTTGAGTGGACATTCTCTTTTTGCTTTGCCCCATCTTGCTCTCCATGAAGCTTGGGGGTCACAGTGAAGGGCAGTCATGTCATGGTGCCCAGGGAGCTGGGGGTTAAGGGCCTAGCTCATGGGCCCACAAACATATAACTATTTTGCTGAGGCCAGGCTTGAACCAGTGACCTTCTGATCACAGGTATCCTGTTATCAGAAGCTTCTCTATTTTATTTATCATGAACAATATAATATTTCAGCTGCCTTAGTTTTAAGTTATGCCTTCCTTTTCTGATGGAGCTGGTATGTTTGCATGTTCCATATATCGTGAGTCTGGCCAAGGGGGAAACTGCCATCTCTTTGCCTTCACTGGCTCTAACTGCATCATGGGAAACACAAGCCCTGTTTATAGAGGCACCCACTGAAAGGTGACCCTCTGACCTTTGAGCAGGCTACCTGGTCCACTTCCCCTGACCAGCTGCTGCTGCCAGTGTCCCCACTGCTGAGGGACACATAGCTAGCGAGCTGGCAGGGGCCAGTAGGTGGGGATGGGCTATGGGACAGGACAACAAAGAGTGTCTTCATGATGCCTGCTGCTCTCACCCCTGCTCTCACAATGCTGGTGCTAAGGTTTAAGCTGACGGCTACTGATGCCATTAAACACTTTGGCCTAACAAATGACACACTCTTTGTGCGTGTGCTTATCGGATGCTTTCACCCAATGAGGCAGTAGGATACAGTTTGATATGATGATATTTTGCCACACTGTGTGGGTGTGTCTTGGTGAAGCACTTGTAGTCATGAGGGCAGTTAGTTAAGCAGTATGTCGCCTGCTGCTGAGTGTGAGTGACGCTGAGGCTTTGCAGTCAGCTAAATCTAGCCATCTCTTGTTTCTCCTGGGAGCTGTCAGCCACTCAATCTGCAGACATAAATTCACTAGGTAGGTCTCTGAAGCTTTGCGTCCATGCTGTACTGTGGGTGACAGACATTTTATGAGTCTAGTATGCTTCTCTTTTCAGTCTTTTTTTTTATTTGTCTTGATTGTCCTGTTTGTTTTGCTTACCAAGCTTAATGTGTGTGAGTACCTGTCTTGAAATTGCTTTACTTAAATACCTTTATCTTATGCCCCCTTCCTTGTGGTTTTGGATGTCGCACAGTCTGAGTCCAGTTGAGCAATGATAGCTAAAAATAGCCTGCTCTCAATAAGGCTCGTTGCCTGAGACTCCTGGATTTGCATCTCCTTTAATCTGTTGTTCCTTTTCCCATTTTGATTCCCTTTCTTGTTTGTCAAAGGCCTGTCCTGGAGATCCTCTTGGGGTTTTGTGCTTTCAGGAATGGAGGGGGGGGATTGAAGAGCTTTACTGAAAAGTGGCGGACAGTTGGGTAGTTAAATCTGCCAGATTTTGAAAGACAGGCTCTATTGTGCCTATTTTTTGACACTTTCGACAGTGTAATATCTATATATGGTTTGGCAAATGTGATGGTATTGAAATGACTGCTGCTAGGTGACCATCTGGCTTGCTAATGTTAACATTTATCTCCCAAGCAAATGCCCCAGACTCATGGCCCCTGTGACAGGGGCAACAGTAAGGCAGGGTCACTACTGAGCACAGGTCAATTCTTCCTCTGTTCATCAATGAATATGCTTCATGTTTTTTTGTTACCTATACATGCCTGCTAATTGAGTCCAATCAAGTAGTTCCATCAGCACAACTATTGTTAACATATATACACTCTTTGACATTATTTTATTTTTAAGGATTTTTGAACTGGGTTACCAGGCCTACAGTAAGTAGGTTTTCTAACTTACCAGTGGTAAAATTGATGTCCATGAATGGGGTGTGGAGAGCTGAGATGTTTGTTGTTTAGGCACTTACATTGTATAGAGGCTATATTCACCATTAGCACATGGTTATGTACTCTTACTGTATCAACATGCAAGAAAATCATTTTTAATGTACAGCATATCAACTAGCACAGTGCTAGTTTTATGTGGATTTAGCCACAATACTTTCTCTACTCAAGCACTGACTTCAAGATGTTTTTTTTTTCCTGGTGGACTCTTTCAATTTGGTTTGGATGAGCATGACAAAACCTACCATGAACAGAGGAGCCCCGTTTTGCTCTGTTTGTGTGTGCCAGCGTTTTCTTTCTCACATTCGCTCTAAGAACATTGCTGTTTTGTATATCCAGGCCTTTGCCTGCATGGAATGCTGCCATCTCTTTGCCAAGACTCACTGATTTGTCTGCTTAAGTGTTCCTGCAGAAATAACCAAGAGGGTGCAGAAGGGGTGTTTTTGTGATTTTCATTTGTAATTTGGTGTTTATTAATGTTTTCAAAAATAAACTGTTGTAAAAGGTACATCTTTATATTATGTGAGAGATGTAGTTGTGAGGTTGTCAGGGGTGGTCGTTTGGTGGGCAGCTTGACTGGAAATGGTGTGAGAAGGCTATTTGTCAGAAGGTGGAAAATAGTATTGAGTGCAAAACCTTAGGAGAAGCTGTGAGAAGAGATGACAGACAAGGGGGAACAGCCATATAAAATTAGTTTGAGACCGTGTGGAACAAAGGAGCCTCGATATGTTTTTTAGCAGAACTCAGGCCAGCTTGGTGCCACGCAGCAGACAGCTTCTTGAGAATGTGGATGTCATGGAGAGAGCTCGAAGATAAGAGATGTAATAAATGCTGTACGAAGCCATGCTGTTACATTTTTGGGTAACACTTTACTTGATGGGACACCAATCATGTAGTATTATACTATTACTTTTGTATTAATTAACCACAAACTAAGCCTTAGTTACATACTGATCTAATGACAATTCATCTTTTATGGCTCATGACACGTTTTATCTTAAGCAGTTACTATATTTGTTCATGATTTGTTCATGATTTGTACTATAGTATTATTGTAGTTTTATTGTTTTATTATGGACATCTTTCTAGTACCAGGTAGGATCCACTTTTACTTAGAGGACAGCCTGAATTCTTTGGGGCATGGATTCAAGGTGCTGGAAACGTTGCTTACTTAGTGTAGTCCATGACATGTTTGCACTTCTGTCCTTCCTGTTGTCTTTAACTAGTCTGAGTGCACTCAATAAGAAATTGCTCTTGTCTCTGAACTGCCACTTTCTGGACCTTTTTATGTTTGTCCCATCATCCTCTATATGTCCAGGATTAATCCTGGATGGTGGCTGTCTGAGATGCTGGAATATCACACACACTAGCCATTGTCAAGCTTTGTAGAAAACCGACTGGAGCCCTTGAAGCTGCCGGTGTGCTTTATGTATTGAGTTGTGGCTGTAATTCTCTTTTTTGTCGGAGAAGGCTGTTAGCATACAGTAAATGAGCAGGTAGTCACTGAATGTACATAATATTAGGAAAAATTACAGCAAATTTTGTTGTATAGGATACTCCTTTTCGGATTGTCAAACCAATGAAATGTTTTTTAAATGAGTGGAAATTATTCAGCTAATAAATGGAAAATATGTATTTCCAGTCAAGTTTTAAAAATAAATGTCAAATAAATACATAATTAATAACATATCCCCTATCAGTCTAGTAAAAAAATGTCTTGCAAATGACATTCTTTTGAAAACTGGGCCAGAAAGTACAGTTCAGTACAGAAATTCAGTAATTTGTAATTGTTAATTAGCTAACATTGTTACATTTATTAACATAGTTATTCAGAGACAGGTTTTATAGTTTTTATACCTGATGTAAAAAATATAATTTATTCATGTAACACGTTCATATGAATTCTTCCCTGATTGAACTGGTATGTGTGTAACTCACAGGGACTATTTATAATGGTTTGCTTTTTTATGAAATATTAGAGGAAATTAATAGAAAATAAAAAAGGAAAAGAAATTTCCATTTTGCCACCCTTGGAAAGAAAAAGCTTTTGAGCCACATATTTGTGGCAAGATGTTTCATTGTTTGTTGTTTCTCTGGTAACTGACTCAGTGTTTCAGTGTAAACACCATCACTTCACTGATGTTGTGCCATGTCAGTCAGAAACATAATGATGAAAAGTATTGCATTTGTTTTGCTCTGTTATAATTTGGACTTGGAGTTTTCTTGCCCTTGCCATTGAACAGCTTTTTTCAGCAAAAAGACATATTCAGGATCAGTGCCAGGGCCCTCGATAAATGTCACACAGGGGCACTTGCAATTGTCTGGGCAAAAGGGGCAGGTACTCACCTCCCCCCCCACACACACCTGCTTGGTAACAATGGAGTGAACATATAACAAGCATGACAGAGAGGTGCTACGATGTGATTTCTCTATATGTGTTGTTCACAGACTGCAGTGAGTCTATGGTAAACTGTGGTAAGCAGAGTAGCTGTGGTGCTGCACTGCCTCCCCCACTGCTCACTTGCATTGGTCATTGCAATGTTCGGGCCAAAGATCAGCTATGGGATCTTTCCACCATAAAGGAAATGAGTCTTATCCCCCACCTCCAAGACTCGGTGGTTTAATTCAATCGTTTCTCGGTACCTTGGCACACCCGGGCTGTAGCTGGCTAAAAACCGCAACAGCAGAAATAAAGCAACTGAAATGCTGCATGGCACAGCGGTACGGGGGCCTGGAATGGGACTGAAGCCTTCCCTGAGTTTTGGAAATAATCCAGGCCAGGAATTATTACTTGCCTGGTCCTCATGCCTGAGCATTCAGCATTTTTTAGTTGGCTGGTGTATATTCTATTGGGGTTTTATTATTTGCAAACACTTGTATTTCAGTTTTTCAAAATTGTTACTGTATTAAAGCAAATCTATGACATTTGGGAACAACTGGAAGTTCTTACCCATTTCAACACCTGCTACACAGTTTTCTCTCTCAACTGGAAGGAAATACATGACAATGGTGGTATATTATACTGGAAAACCTTCCATGCTTGAGTTATGTTGCTAACAGGGGTAAGAGATCTTATCAGATACCAACAGAGTTATACCTTTAAAACATTCATGTCTGCATTACAGTGTCTTTATCTTCTTCAGAAGACTCAGAAGGGGGGCTGGATCGTTTCCACGGGTTTCCACAGCAATCCTCATCTGAGAGAACTTCATTACTGAATGCTTTACCAGGCCACTATGGCAATAACCAGAAAATCCACCTAATTACTGAACCAGTGAAAGCAGCCTGAGGTTCAGATGGCTCATTTTCACAAAAAGATTAGTGCCCACTGCAGTCTACAGAGTGTTGACTGGGGGTGTGGACAGTGCACTGGTGGAACTGCCTCATATTCACAACCACATATGTAGATAATTTTAATGTCATAACGGTTTCCAATAAGGAACTGTAATAGAGGATTTTATGGAAGGGATTTGCCAGATCTCAGACTCAGAGAATGTGGCAGTGGCCAGCATGATCCTGGCTGCTGTTGCAGCAGTGTTCTATGCACAGTCCATGATTCCAGCAATGTTCTATGCACAGTCCATGATTCCAGCAGTGTTCTATGCACAGTCCATGATTCCAGCAGTGTTCTATGCACAGTCCATGATTCCAGCAGTGTTCTATGCACAGTCCATGATTCCAGCAGTGTTCTATGCACAGTCCATGAATCCAGCAGTGTTCTATGCACAGTCTATGATTCCAGCAGTGTTGCCCAGGCTTACTCATACTGCAGTATCTTGTCAGAACTATCAATGTGTCTGCCTGTAGTTGTCTTTCCTGGCTTGTCATTGGAAATTGCTATTTCCCTGGACATGCGTATTTCTCTGTAACACAGGTTCATAAGTAGTACTGATACAAAGGCATCAATCATCCATCCAACCATCCATCCTGTCCATGTCCCATAATGTGGTTATCTGGCTTTTTGTTTGCTGTTTCTCTCCTTCCTTGGTTCAGCTTTCTTGAATTCATGAGTATATACCAACAGCACATCCTCACTGGTCAAGACTATGGGACACAGCAGACTGCAAGCATCCTGCTGCTGTAGTGCTGCATAGGGACCAGCAGCCAAGTGTCTGGATTCTGGGAAATAGTCAGAGGGTAACGGAGCACTGAAGAGGAGCACCTCTGATGGAGAAAGGAAGTCCTACATTCAAGTAGCTGTCCAGTTATGTGCACTTACAGCTTTCTTTCCTCAGTCATTGGCTGGTGTCATATCTCCTGAGCTGGTGGAGTAACAGAATGCTCATGCTTCAGCCAATCAGCTGTTTGTGCTGCTCAGACATTTGCTGTGGGTTCCAGTACAACCAGTGATATGTAAAGTCTGATGGGTATGACAGAATGTGGTTTCAGCGCAAGAGCTTATTTACAACAGAAATCCATTATTACTGTAATGTACTAAAACAAAAGAACTTTGCTGATCAGGTTTCCTGTTCCCTAGGAGTGTCCTAAAATTAGACAGCACAACATACTGATCTGATTCTCTGCTCCTTTGTAATTTACTAAAATTAGCCAGCACATCGTAGTGATCAGGCTAGCTGTCCCTTTGTAGTGCAGTAAAATTACCGAACACCTTGTACTGATTGGGTTAACTGTTCCTTTGTGTTCCACATTTTTTCCTTCAGTTTGTTCTTTTGTCACAAAAGCACAAGTGTCTCCCTCCTATTTAACCTCATCCAGTTGGGCAACCTTCTCAAACCCGCTTCTACTGACCCTTTATCCTGAGCATGGAAAAAGTGGGTCTTTTCTGTTTTCTTCTTTAACACTGGCACTAGCCTTGAGAAAGACTCCGCCTTAATAAAAAGGGTCAGAGTGAGGAGAGTTATGATAGACCCCTGTGAAAGCCGCTCTCACAAAGACATGCTTGGCTCGGTGGTCTGTTCCAGCTTGCTTTAATTGGCCTGGTCTGACTGTCCTCTGGACTGCCTTACCTGTGCCAGTGAATGCAGACTCCTGATTGGCTATTCTCTGATGCTTCAGGAAGGCAGCTGTGTGGTCTTTGACATGGTATATGTGACGCTGATATCAACAAAAATCCTAAAATGCAGCTGATGCATTAGAATTGGGTGTAGGATTGCCCAACACTGCAAAATAGTTTTTCTTTTACAGCGGTATCAGACATTCAAGGGATCTGTCATGTCTGGTCCCCGGCAACCTTTTTATTTAGCACTATATTCAAAGTGTAGCACCACCATCAACCAGTTAAATCTTCAGAGTCAGAAATAGCAAGTCGAATATTGAAGTGGTCTCTAGTGGCTTAGTGTTGCACAAAGCTCCATACCATATAAAGTGTTTAACACATAAATCAGGTATGATAAGCTGTACGTGCATTACGTGTCTGTGTGTGATACACTGGTTTTAGTAGTTGTTTGGTCCCTTTACTTCAAAGCACAAGCATTTCCCTGGAGACGGAAAGGGAGAAATGGAGGAAGAAAGGGAGAGGGAAACTGAGAGAGAACAGGAAAGCAGGGGAATGAAAGAGCAGCCTAACAGTGCGGGTATTCATACCCGCATAGGAGGGATGGGGTCAAGTACCCGCCCACCGGCCTCTTTACTGACGGACAAAGCGAGCCTGATCAGAGAGAAAGAAGAACAGAGAGGAGGGTGGGTGGTTTTTTGAGATGGGGCCAGTGTGTTGGGCAGCCCAGGCCCAGTCCCACAGGGAAAATAGACAGGTGCTTCTGAGAGACACCCATGCCTGAGAGAGCTCTTCTCAAGTCTTTTAGGAGCCTAAAGGGTGGTCAGCCTTCACTCCCAGAATGTTGTGCATTGGTTAATCTGGTCATCTTGGCTCTTGGTTTCTAAACAGGGGTTTAGCTGTATGATTAGCTACCTCAGAATATTAATTAACAATTTATAAGTACTGTACCACCTCAGTCATTCTCCTTTGCATTTATCGCACAAGTTTGGTGAAATATGGTTAATTTTCAAAAAGGTTTCACACCTTTAAAGAGTGATGGAAGAAGGTGCTGAAATGCCTAGATTGTGAACGATGTTTACGACGATACAGTTCTATAGCTTTTAACATCACAACCCCCACTAGGGATTGTCTGACTCCTCATTCAAGACTGAAACAAATTTAAAAAAAAATCACCTCAATAGTAAAATAATTGTTTTATCTATTTATGACAATGAATGAGTTTTCTAAAACTGAAATAAACACCACACAGCCTCAGCCAAAGATTTACAAGTAGCCATTATGCTTTGTTTAACTATTCCTGGATAAATTAAAATCCATTTCCTCTAAACTTTTTATTTCTACATCTCCAACAGACTAATTTTGCTTTACTTTGCCCACTAGCTCATCATGCAGTGAACTCTATAAAGAACAACTGATACATGATAATAAATGATAAATATCCCAAAGCAGAGCATCCAACACACAGTGTGTGTGATGGTATACTACAGCACAGGTAACCACTGGAGCTGCTTAAAAGGACTCAAGCAAGAGCTGCAGGAAATGGGGATGAGAAAATGCAAATACGTGCAACCATAACAGCACAGCAAACCCAGAAACACAACTGCAGCAAACCAGCACCCCAGCTGTGGAGCTTGGCTCACCAGAACCCCGACTGGCACCAAGACCCAGCACACTGACCTCAATCTGGGACATGAGACACCAACACACTAAATTAAGAAATGCAGTGAGAAGTCCAGCAAAAAACCCCCACACACCCAGAAAAAGAATGCTGGACAGAACCGAGTGGAGCGCGGAGCCTCCCTGTTCAGTCTAATTAGAACTTGGAGCCCAGAGGAAGATGGAACATACTTCATTCAATCTCACTCATCCTCATTCAGTCACCAAAACTGCTGTGCAGGTGTAACAGTTCTTCAACAATGAGATTTTTTTCCAGTAGAAATCATGTTTTTGAAGCCGTGAAACCAAAATTTTCATGGCAGCTTATTTCTCCATAGCAATAGCAATTACTGGTATATATCTCTTAATGTCCATTGGTAATATGAAACAACAGCTCTAATTATAGCACAAGCAAGGGGTGCACAGAAATTATGTGAACATTAAGTTTAAAGCTTTTGAAATCATATGGAACCTTAACATGCACCTTAAACTGTGTACAGAATGTTAGAGAAGCAATAACTTAGTAAATGTCAGGAATTAATTTTTACTTAGTAAAATGTGTGTTCTTGAACCAACATGATTTATGATTAACTAGTGATTTATTGACAACATTTTAGTTGTGGATTTCCTGAGTTTGTGTTTCTTTCTCACTCTTTTTCTCATACATAATTAATAATGTTCTTTATGGGTCATATTTGTTACGATCTGTGTTGGGCGAGCAAGCAGGAAGCGGGCACTCAGGGTCAAGTAGACGGTATTCCAGAACAAAGGGGTTTATTTGGACCAAACAGGGAACCACACGGGAAAAACGTCCATGACAGATCTAGGGGACACACGGACTAAATACACAGAACTGAGGGACGGAAATGCAGAACGGCTGGGAACAATCAGGAATTCACAAAAGGTTGATGAGGGGGCGTGGTACACGAGGATCGTACGAGCAGGTCATGACAGAACCCCGCCCCCTAAGGCGTGCACTTCGGGCGCGTCTCAGGGGAGGCGAAGGACGAGATGAAACCGGGAAGACGGGACCTGAAAAACAAGACCGGGGCACAGGGAACAGGACTGACAAGCAGAACTGACACAGAGTGAAGGACCAAGACAAGAACTGACAAACAATCGGGAAGGTAAGCAGACATAGGGACAGAAGGACCAAAGAAACAGGGGAAACACCAAAGGGAGGAACAAAGGGACCAGGAGTGAACACTGGAGGCACAGGAGGGCGAGGATAAGAGACAGGAGGGACAAAACAAGGAGGCCGAAAGGGAAAGGACGGAGGACAATGGGGAGCATGAGGGGACCCTGGTGGACGAAAGGCAGAAGCCACAGGAGCGGCAGGCGACCACGAGGTCGGAGCCGAAGGGACCCTCGGCAGACGCGAGGAAGGAGCAGGAGGGAGTGTCGGAGGGGCCGAGGAGGAAGGCGGAGGGACAGGCAACGAAGGTGAGGAGGGTGATGAAGGGGCGACCAGTGAAGGGGAGGAGGGAGAAGGAGCTGCCGCAGGTGAAGGGGATGCCACAGCCAGTGAAGGCGCAGGCAACCGAGGAGTCTGAGCGGGGAGGCCCACCGGCGACCGACGAGGCTGCGGATTCAGGACCGTAGGCGGCCAAGGAGGCGCCGCAGCGACCGCCGAGTGGAAGTCAGGGGGACTGCAGGTGACAGCTGAGGGGAAGCCGGAGGATCCGCAGGCGAATGCTGAACTGGAGCCCAGGGAACCAAGGGCGAGCCAGGGGGCAGGGCGGGCGGGACCCAACCCCTGTGTTTGTGTCCTCTCCCCCTTTGGGACACTGAAAGGTGGAGCCCCGACTAGGATCCACCACGCTGGTGTGTTGGCTGGGGTGACTCACCAGATCACCAGAGGGGTCCATTAAGGCCATCAGGGAAATCCCTGAGGGGTCCCACTCAAGTTCCTCCTCCCCCATAGGGGAAGGAGCGGTGTTTAGAGAGTCTGGGACCACCTCAGGGACTTGGGTCAAGGTTGCCGGAGAAGCAGGTTCTGGAGCAGGGGATGCTGGGTTTGGAGATGGGGAAGCTGGGTCTGGAGACGGGGACGCTGGAGCTATTATGGGTAAGGGCGGAGCCGGAACATCAGACTCGGGCGGAGCTAGGGCAACAGACGTGGGTGGAGCCGGAGCCCCTGTGGGCAGCCGTTGGGACTGGGGTCCTGCAGGGTGGCAGCACTGCAGGAACCATAAGAGGCGGAAGCGGTGCCTGGACCTTGGGCAGAGCTGGAGGCGGAGCAGGAGGCGTGGGCGAAGGTGGGACCTCAGGTGGAGCAGGAGGCGTGGGTGAAGCCGGGATCTCGGGCGGAGCAGCATGTGGAGGCGGCGCCGGGGCCTTGGGCGGAGCAGAGGGTGGAGGCAGCACACCGGCCGCTGGGACTAGTGGGCCCGGCAGCACAGAAACGGGCAGGTCAGGCATGGGCAGAACAGGCAGGTCAGGCAGCACAGGAACAGGCTGGTCAGGCAGCACAGTTATTGTACATTACTGTCAGCAGCAAAAAATGGTCTTTCTCCTGGTAGTCTGTGGAAGGTTGAGAGAACAAGGGAGGAACTGGCATCTCGCTCTCCGTCCTGCTGCTCTCTCCCATTCAGGAGGGCAGCCCCCTGCTCCAGGTAACGTCTCCACATCTGCTGGCAGTGCTAAGCCAGTGGTCACAGCATTTTAAATTCCTGGCATGCTTGGTCCTGGGGCCAAGCCTTCTCCAGCAGTATGCATTACAGAGTGTCCTCAGACAACCCGGGCAGGCATGCATGTGCTCTGGGGCCAGTGCTGGCACAGCCCTGCAGCTCTAATTGGCTGCAGATTCTCCATGGCTCCAGCAAGCAAAGCACTCATCGATTGTTTGCGCACTCTAGCTTTCCTTACTTTATAATCTATCTGACTCCATCTAAATAGCATAGCCTAATTGCTTACATGGCACACTAACCGAGTAAGTCCATCAGGTCTGTTTTGCTTTTTAGGTTCTAAGCTAAATGTAAAGCTGGCATGTCTGTGGTGATAGTCACAGATCCCAGGGGAAGGGGCCCTGTCTCTCAGCTCAGTACCACAAAACCTGTCTCACTTTCAACAGCTTTAAATACCGATTTACAGAGGTGCCAGATAACATCCATCTGCTTACTCTATGTGCACAGTCACTTTGTAAACTTCATTTTTCATTGGCTGATTTGTAGTCAAAGCATAAATTCTGTTAGTAGCTTACCATCTAGATTCCCTATTTTAATGCGAGTTTGCAGAACACACAGATCCCCTATTTAAACATCTTGGCCCCAACAAGGAGATTTCTTACTTGTAGAGTAAGGATTTTGCTGAATAGATAAGTGAACAGAATTTGTGAAAAAAAAATTGGAGAAACATACTCAAACACAATTTAAACTATATGAATTACATATGTAATATGAAATGGATAAAGAAAATGATAAAGCAGATAAAATATGGGTTTCAGTATGATATGATTTTGAGGAGCAATGTAAGCATTAGTACATCAGGACAGTTCCTAATACAAACTTCAATGCTGGTAGCCTTCTTTCTGACTCTAAGACTGTGGTCATTTATATCATTAGTTACATAATAATATGTAAATATAGAGCTAATGTTGCTGTTTAAGTACATTGTTTTAGAAGATTCTAGAAACAAGTGTTATAAGATCAACTGTAGTTTAACCCCAAGAATAATTCATGCATATTTAATTGACATTAAGTTTGAGTTTGGTTTTCTTAACTAATTTTCTAATGAATTTATTAGAGACGCATATATCTTATATTAGAGTAGATATATCAGTAAACATCAGTATCTGCGGAAATTCAATTAAAATCAAGATATTGGCTGTGGTGTAATGTGTCAGTCTTGGCTGATATTGCCAGTCAATATCTGAACTTCATCAGTTCTCAGTTAACAGCACCATAGCTAAAGACAACTACTACAATAATGGAGATAATTGGATTTGATGATCATGCATTTTGCATAGTGAATGACAAAGGATTTCATTGGCCCCTTCACCACAGCAACGTGTTTTTAACTCAGTATTAAATCTGGCCTGCGGATCTATGTCTCGCTTTCCACCGAGAATAAAAAATTATGTAATGTCATTCTACTAATTTGTGCCGGCAAGTTTCTCTGCCACTTGGCAAGTGCCTTGGAAGTAAACGATATCAGCAATAGTAGGCCAAAATATATCATTATTGGTATCAGTCAAAAATTCCATATAGATGTACCAGTAGAATAATTTATAGTGCTCTGTGTCTTTCTCAAGTTGACAGTCAAGTTCGGGGTACTATAATCATACTTAATAACTATTTGTACTTCCTGTAGTATATATTCTCTTTAAATTGAATGAAATTTGCATTGTAATGTCTTGTATAATCAACACATAAGTCTGAAATGGCTGGGTGATATTCATTTATATTTTCTGATTGGTATGTTGGTTGAAAACATAATATTGCCAACCTGTGATTGTGTGATTGCTAACCAGTGCCCAGGGTTTTAAGCCAACTCTTGCTGTCTGTGTTGGAAATTTGCAGAATTTGCAGTCTCCTTTTGTTACAAGGGTTTTGTTGCTCAGATGATGGATGTGATTCCAGTGGGCTTCATTCAGTCCCTGCTGGAGAATACGTAATTTAGTGAACTCCATACTAGAATTCTATCTAGATGTAACCAGTGTTGGGGAAGTTACTCACAAAACTAATCTGCTACAGGCAGAGGTGAAAGTTCAGGTCCAGAAAGTACAAATCCAGACCAAGGTTTTTGTTTCAACAAACCTGCTGAGATGTCCGTGACTGGTTAGTTGAAACAAAACCTTGGTGTGGATCTGTACTTTCTGGACCTGAACTTTCACCTCTGTCTGTAATGGATTACATTTGTGAATAACATCCCCAACACAGCGTATAATATTAACTCAGAACCTATGCCCATGCTGTGCTTGGCAATAATCTTAATTGGGGAAACGCTTAAGGAAAATTGATAGATGTATTTTAATTTCAAGTGATTATTCTCAACATGCAGGGATTTAGATAGCCAAGATTGATTAATTTTGGAAACATTCACCAGGCTATCTGGGTAGGTCTGGAAACAGTTGACAGCAGAAGTATGTTTTAAGTACTCCTGGCAGGACTTTTATATTCACTTGCATTTACATTGATCTCTAAGTTTTGGAAATGAATCTGAAGAATAACACTGTTCTTCAGGTTGCCCTGAACCAACAGCTTCCCAGTGCTGAGCTGTGTTCTGCTTTCTGCCCTTTGTCTTGCTGTGCTGTAACTTGCCATCTACAATCCTTCACAGAGCATAAATAGACAAATGGACACCTGTGTTTAACATTTTTACCTAATAAGCTCTTTTTGCCTGAATGACGCTGTAGAGCTGGCCGGAGCTGCAGCCCCCCATGCTGTATTGGGTTTCACATGGGTGTAATCTCCCCCAGCTGGAACCTTTCACTGCTGATAGACTGTTACCATTCTCTGGCATCCTGCTTCCCCGGTTCTGCGCTCACACCCCACCCCCCTTTCCCTGTTTGAGCCAGATGTGTGCTGTCTTTGTGCTCTGAAGCAGCCTCAGAGCATGTGATGCTCATTACAGAACATGCATCCATAGTGTAACACCCTTTGTTTGGCTTTTAGAAGCCCTCCCCACTCTTGGTGACGAGAGCTGGTGCATCTTTCACAACTGTTATTACTGAAGTTGCAAATTATAGAACGGAAATTGTAGTATCGTGACTCACTCTGAGCATTTTTTTTGCCTTCAGTAGGTAAGGGAAATATCTGGAATGAAATATCTAACAATTGCAAAATGCCTGGTATGAATGGATGAACGTTTTTGGGTAAATGTTCTTTTGGACTGAACCATGTTATTTTAATGTTGACGTCAGAGTCATTGTTGTTAAACTGTATCCGACAAATCAGTCTAAGTTGAGTATTACTCAGCACGTTTGAAATTTTTATGTGAACATAATAGGAGTTCTGTTCGTCCATTCAGGTTGGATATGAAGCTGACTCTAACCAATTATCTCTGACGCTAACATCAATGCACAGTTGTATGTGTAGACAACCATACTGTCTCAAATCTTAGTGCCATAAAACTGATTTTTGTAGGTTATAGCACTAAGGTGAGCTGCTGTATTATAGCATAATCTCACATTCCGTGTTAAAGCCCTAAACTGGGTCACTTTTTGAACAGTGCTGTAGAAATTATTGACAACAGTGTTGACCTTGCCATCTGCTGTTTCTTTCCAAGGCCCAGATAAAGCTGTTCTACATATTATTTTGTTGAGTCTTATGATGATTATGCATGTGAAGTTGCAAAATCTAAGCTAGAAATCTTATCAGATTTGTGTGTGTTTGGCTGATTTCAAATATGTGTGTTTGTGTTTGTATGTGGATAGATTTATGTGCTTCTTAGTAGATAAATGTGTGTGCGGCTGTCTGCATGTGTGCACATGGCTAAATCAGAATGTTTGTGGTGCTGTGTGCTCATTCAGCTGAGGGCCCATGCAGTCGACAGACCGAGTGCCAGGTGCATGATGGGAAGTGTGCTGGTGGGGAACAGCAATGAGGTGGCGGGCCAGAATCAATTGGCGGTGAAATGAGATGGCTGGACGCCAGGTTGCCATGGAACCCACTCAGGCCGTCCTTGCTGGAGGATTTAAATTAAAGGGAGAGTGAGAGATAGTCAGGGAGACAGAGGGAGAGAGTGTGGGAGGTACTGGGACATAGAAAGGCAGTGCGGGAGTAAAAGATGGAGATGAAGGGGAAGGAGGAGCTCCTCCTATACAGAATGAAACACAGTGATGGTACAACCAGCAATAGCCAAAGAAGGAGTTCAAGAAAATGACATTCCTTAACGTGTGCCCCTGTTGTGCATCTTTAGACCTTCATATTGTTACTTAACTGCTTGTTCTAGGTTCAAGTGAAAGCTTTCTTTTCTTTCTTTTTTAAAAAATGCCAAAAAAAGGTGACATGATATGTTTGTGGCACTGCTGTGACGATCTGGCTGGGGATAAAAGAGCCGCTTCTCAGCTGTTATTCCAGAGCCCCTCTGCCAGCATTGGTCTTACCCTCCAAAGGCCAAGCTGCTCCCTCGGCCAGTTAATGACATTAGTCCATTTAATTTCACTGTAAGTCAGTATGTGCTTCATCGTTACAAAATGGCACCAAGTCCTGTTTGCCTGTCATTTGTGATGTGTTAATACTGCTTGGTTGACAGTATTTAGAGATTACTTGGGAACTTAGAGATTACTTGGTTACTTTTTATTAATCGGCAATAATTTCTGTTTATTATAAGGCAGTTAATGAAAATTGAATTGCATTTCCATAGCACTACTTCATGGTCCATTTTAGGGAAATGAAGATGTCAGAAGAACATATGGACATCTTCATCTTACAGATACTGCAGACTGTGCTTCCTCATGCATAATAATGCCTGTATCCTCCTGTCATCATCAGAGCGCCTTGTGAGCATTCAGAGTTTACCAGCATCGTAGTGGGTTTAAATGACAACATATTATATACAACATGCAGTAAATCTGGTTTATATATGCATAATATATAAATAATATATGATATATATGCATACATATGATCTATATAAATCTCACTGCAAAAAGCATTCATACTATATAGGTCAGGTATAGCTCCAGTTCTCCACCAGAATAACTGTTATACTTAACATTAATTGCTCCATTAAATATCCTGCTGAGTAAAATTGTAAGCTTGGTAAGTCATTGAGTAAGGAAAAAGAGTGCTGACTAAGTGAATAAGGGTACAGTGAATAAGTCCCCACCAAGCAATGAATAGTCTGCTTTGTGCTGCGGCAGTCTGGGCGCTCTGTGATGTCTCAGTGAAGGTGCTGTGCACATTGCTCTCTAGCGACGCAGCACAAACGAGCACATGGAGACTGTGAGCAAAGCGCACACATGGAGAACACATGGCCAGCTGTGCTACCGCCCAGCCTCCACACACAGACCGCCAAGGGCAACTGTCCCAGGTCAGGCCAGGACATCTGGGCTGGTTGGCTCTGAGTGACCTCCACCAGCCAGGAACCACTGGCCACAGCAGATAGCCAGGTAGTTAAGGCACTATGGTGAAAACTTGGAGTTATATCAATGTCAGGCCGATTCAGCTGTGTGCTCAAGTGCTCCTTTAGTAAATTTATGAAGAAATCATTTAATTCATCAAATTAAAGGGGAGACTTCCAGAAACTCTTTAGCATCAGTGGAGTAGCAATGATGTGGGCTGTGGTTATTAGTGATGAATTTGTAAGACCTTTCCAACTTCCATGTAGTGTAAAATTTAACCACAAGATCTATTGTCAATTTCTAGAAAATACCTTCTTTAAACACTGGTACAAGAAGTCAGCGGCTTTCAAAAAGGTTATGATATTCCTGCGGGATGTGTCCCCTTCCCTTGCATCAAAGTATTCCATAGATTGGCCAAGAAAGGCTTGAAAGTTGAATGAATTATTACCTGCATCCCTTCATTGCCTGACCCATTGGGAACTGCTGGGCTTTAGTGAAGTGTGAGATTTACCAAGATGGCAAGCAGTATGCTTCTCAGAGCAGCTTCTGGGAGGAGGTCCTATCTGCCTTAGCTAACACAGGCTGGGATCAGAACTAAAACATGACGGGTTCCATGGATAACAGGCTCATGATGGTGAAAATGTGATGTATTGAATGGCTGATAGTTTGTTATTCCTTGTATCGACTGAATAAAACTGTTTTTATTATTTCTGTTGAGGGTGAAGTGAGAGAATTTCACTTAGTTTCTGATTGCCTATTAATTGTACATACTCATAATCCAGTGTTTCTCATGCATTTTTATAATGGACTAATCTACTATGAGCAAAAGAAAATTTCTGAATCAACTTTTGTAAGTCTAAGTTACAGTATGTCCAGGAATAGTGTTTGCCTAATAATTCTGCATGCAGTGTACTCTTGCATGTAAGATGGGCTTTATATATTTTTTTCTTTCATCCTACAATGCATTTTACACATTGATTTAGTTTACTTGTTATTATCATAACGCTGTCGTGTTTCTTTCCTGAGAAGTGGTTTATGGACTGTCAGCCTGCTGGGTAAGCAGGCATATTTCAGTTAGGTTATAATCCAGAAAGGAGTTATTCTGTAGTCTTACTGCTTCCATTTCATGAGGTGACAGAGTTGGGGATGGGAGCCATGGGCCATTATGGCGGTGAACGTTTGAGGGTGGAAGTGCACTATGGGAAAGGCAGGCCTGACTATCTATGACTATCTGAGCTCTGGATTAATGCTTGAGATTGGCAGACGACTGCCGCAGTTGTGCGTGAGCAGAATATAATAGAGGAAGTGGAGAGAGAGGGAATGAGCACACACATGTTTTTATACCCGGCTCTGTCTAATCAAACTAGTATTAGACAGATGCAAGCCCACTTTAACTACGATTGCAGTTCTCTCACATTACCTCTCTCTTCACTCCGGAGTCCCTCCACTCTCTCTGATACTCAGAGATCAGATCTGGCATTAAGCTGACAGGCTCTCTATGGGAGATCTAGTGTGCTTGAGCTTCAAGCCAGTTGATACTCCATATAGAGGTTGGTGCAGGTTATGGGTACCGTGAAACCAGGGGCTGGTAGCAGAGTTTGCAGTGTCTCTGCATCTGCTTGGGGCAGACCTCTCCCTTTCCATTACCTCCTGTACTGCGTCTGTTTGGGGCTGGTCTTTCCCTTTCCATTACATCCTGTATTGCGTCTCCGTGGGGCAGGCCTCTCCCATTCCATTATGTCCTGTACTGCGTCTGCATGAGGCAGACGTCTCCCTTTCTATTATGTCCTGTACTCCGTCTGCGTGGGGCAGGCCTCTCCCTTTCCATTACGTCCTGTACTGCATCTGCGTTGGGCTGACCTCTCCCTTTCCATTATGTCCTGTACTGTGTCTGCGTTGGTCCGACCTCTCCCTTTCCATTATGTCCTGTACTGTGTCTGCGTTGGTCCAACCTCTCCCTTTCCATTATGTCCTGTACTGTGTCTGCGTTGGTCCAACCTCTCCCTTTCCATTATGTCCTGTACTGTGTCTGCGTTGGTCCAACCTCTCCCGTTCCATTACGTCCTGTACTGCGTCTGCGTTGGGCCGACCTCTCCCGTTCCATTACGTCCTGTACTGCATCTGCGTTGGGCCGACCTCTACCTTTCCATTATGCCCTGTACTGTGTCGCATTGGGCCGACCTCTCCCTTTCCATTACGTCCTGTACTGCGTCTGCGTTGGGCCGACCTCTACCTTTCCATTATGTCCTGTACTGCGTCTGCGTTGGGCCGACCTCTCCCGTTCCATTACGTCCTGTACTGCGTCTGCTTTGGGCCGACCTCTACCTTTCCATTATGCCCTGTACTGTGTCTGCATTGGGCCGACCTCTCCCGTTCCATTACGTCCTGTATTGCGTCTGCGTTGGGCCGACCTCTCCCGTTCCATTACGTCCTGTACTGTGTCTGCATTTTGCCGACCTCTACCTTTCCATTATGTCCTGTACTTCGTCTGTGTTGGGCCAACCTCTCCCTTTCCATTATGCCCTGTACTGTGTCTGCGTTGGGCTGACCTCTCCCTTTCCATTATGTCCTGTACTGTGTCTGCATTGGGCCGACCTCTCCCGTTCCATTATGTCCTGTACTGCGTCTGCGTTGGGCCGACCTCTCCCTTTCCATTATGCCCTGTACTGTGTCTGCGTTGGACTGACCTCTCCCTTTCCATTATGTCCTGTACTGTGTCTGCATTGGGCCGACCTCTACCTTTCCATTATGTCCTGTACTGCATCTGTGATTGCTGCCTCTGATGGCAGCCCTATGCACATTACTGCACAACAGCTCCTGTCATCGGCACTTTCCCTGGTGGCTTGTCACCATGCCATTGCGGTGTCTGTACCGCTGAGCACAAAATGCCCTGCTGCTGTGATTTGTCTGCAGCAGGAACCATAGTTTACTGTCAGGTGGCATTGATGCCTCTGCAATAATGACTTCAACCTTCAGAAGGTCAGCAAATATACACACATCTATAAATTATAAATGACTGTGTGTGGTTGTGCACTGTTCTTATTTACCCTGCATTTATTTAAAGATAACCAGGAACATGAGATTCCAGCATAAGTTTGCAACAGGTGTGTTTGTGTGTGTGTGTGTGGAATAGGTTTATATTACATTACTATAACTGTTTTTCAGGTCCCCACTAAGATCTCTGAATGCAATAAAAAAAGTAAAAACGCCAGAAGTCTGATATTTTGTTTGGTTACTCACGGTTAAGGTTAGGGCTGGGTAGGGGTTAAGGTCGTCATGTTGGAATTAGAGTTTTCCCATATAAATGAATGGGGAGTCCCCACAAAGATGTAATTACAAGCCTGTGTGTGTGCACGCATACACATAACTCAATGGGATCACTTTGCTATGGTGAACTATGGCTAAATTCCAGAAGATGTCTGGAAATAGGGAGTGAGAGTGGGCTGCACCTGGGCTTGCTCTGTTGGTGGGTAATAGGGAGTTAGAGTGGGCTGTACCTGGGCTTGCTCTGTTGGGGGGTAATAGGGAGTGAGAGTGGGCTGCACCTGGGCTTGCTCTGTTGGGGGGTAATAGGGAGTGAGAGTGGGCTGCACCTGGGCTTGCTCTGTTGGGGGGTAATAGGGAGTGAGAGTGGGCTGCACCTGGGCTTGCTCTCTTGGGGGGTAATAGGGAGTGAGAGTGGGCTGCACCTGGGCTTGCTCTGTTGGGGGGTAATAGGGAGTGAGAGTGGGCTGCACCTGGGCTTGCTCTGTTGGTGGGTAATAGGGAGTTAGAGTGGGCTGTACCTGGGCTTGCTCTGTTGGGGGGTAATAGGGAGTGAGAGTGGGCTGCACCTGGGCTTGCTCTGTTGGGGGGTAATAGGGAGTGAGAGTGGGCTGCACCTGGGCTTGCTCTGTTGGGGGGTAATAGGGAGTGAGAGTGGGCTGCACCTGGGCTTGCTCTGTTGGTGGGTAATAGGGAGTGAGAGTGGGCTGTACCTGGGCTTGCTCTGTTGGGGGGTAATAGGGAGTGAGAGTGGGCTGCACCTGGGCTTGCTCTCTTGGGGGGTAATAGGGAGTGAGAGTGGGCTGCACCTGGGCTTGCTCTGTTGGGGGGTAATAGGGAGTGAGAGTGGGCTGCACCTGGGCTTGCTCTGTTGGTGGGTAATAGGGAGTGAGAGTGGGCTGCACCTGGGCTTGCTCTGTTGGGGGGTAATAGGGAGTGAGAGTGGGCTGCACCTGGGCTTGCTCTGTTGGGGGGTAATAGGGAGTGAGAGTGGGCTGCACCTGGGCTTGCTCTGTTGGGGGGTAATAGGGAGTGAGAGTGGGCTGCACCTAGGCTTGCTCTGTTGGGGGGTAATAGGGAGTGAGAGTGGGCTGCACCTGGGCTTGCTCTGTTGGGGGGTAATAGGGAGTGAGAGTGGGCTGTACCTGGGCTTGCTCTGTTGGGGGGTAATAGGGAGTTAGAGTGGGCTGTACCTGGGCTTGCTCTGTTGGGGGGTAATAGGGAGTGAGAGTGGGCTGCACCTGGGCTTGCTCTGTTGGGGGGTAATAGGGAGTGAGAGTGGGCTGCACCTGGGCTTGCTCTGTTGGGGGGTAATAGGGAGTGAGAGTGGGCTGCACCTGGGCTTGCTCTGTTGGTGGGCAGTATTGAGGAGTGTAGGAAACAACTTTATTTTCTGTCCACCAAGTTTCTGCTTTCTTCTTTTCTTCTTTTTCTCTCCTTTCACTTTTTTCAGAAGTAAGAGAGAGAGCGAGCAAGAGAGAATCAAGCCGGTTTTTGTAAAGCTCGATCTTGGCTTTCTTACAAACAGATGTTGCCTGTGATTTGGTTATTAAGCAGGCCCCCGTTCAGTATAATTCTGAGCTTTTACAGGCTAAGAAATATGTTCCTTCCTTTTTATTGAAAAAATGAGAAACCATATCTTAGAATAATGGTAATATGGGTTTGTTTATATTCCAATGTTTTAGTTTTCTATTCTCTATCCCAGATAACTTCCCTTCCTCTTTACCCGTCTTTTATTTATATAATTCCTTAGTTTGCCTTGCTTTGTGTTTCTCCTCCTGTGGTGTCCTTGGTGCTTGTTTACGTCCTCCTGTCTCACAGGCCACATTGGACTCCTTTCACCCATCCTGGTGCCAAGTATTGTACCACAGTGAGTATAATGAATCGTTTTGGAAAGAGATTTTTTTTTTTCCAATTTGCCGTTTCATTCATTTCTTCTCGTTGTAAAAATTTCAGTTTAGCAAAATAGTTTTGCTGACATGGTGCCTTCCTGGGGGCGACATGGTGGTGCAGTGGTTAGCACTGTTGCCTCACACCTCTGGGACCTGGGTTTAAGTCTCCACCTGGGTTACATGTGTGTGGAGTTTGCATGTTCTCCCCGTGTCGTCGTGGGGTTTCCTCCGGGTACTCCAGTTTCCCCCCACAGTCCAAAAACATGCTGAGGCTAATTGGCGTTACTAAATTGCCCATAGGTGTGTATGTGTGAATGAATGGTGTGTGAGTGTGCCCTGCGATGGGCTGGCCCCCTGTCCAGGGTCGTTCCCTACCTCGTGCCCATTGCTTCTGGGATAGGCTCCGGACCCCCCGCGACCCAGTAGGATAAGCGGGTTGGATAATGGATGGATGGATGGATGGATGGGTGCCTTCCTGATTGGGTTTTAATTCCAATTCTGGATCCAAACTCCAAAATTCTGAGTACAGAAGGGTTCTCTTGTTTAGTTTGTGTGGTTGAAGCCCGCTGCAGCATGGTCTTATGAGAGGCCGTTCAAGTCGGCGTCTGGGTTCATGTAACTTCCAACCCTCTGCCCCATTTTACACCGGGCTTTGTTCATGTTGCCCTGACGACAGGGCTTAGGGGGTGTGCTGGGACCACCGGTCTCTTTGTTCTGTCATGGTGGTGCCTTTTAGCTCCTTGGCACAGCCTTGCCAGTCCAGTTAGAGGAACTTGGCAGTGGCTTAAAAGTCAAATCTGTTCATTTACATTCAAGTGGAAGAAAGCAAGGAAGAAAGTCCAGAATGTCTATCCTGTGTTTTCCTGCACGTACCATACATATACCATGATTTTCATATACAGCATACAAGAGTAATCTTATAATAACAATAATAATAATAATAATAATAAGGGGTACATTTACTGCATTTTCCATGGTCGATCCCAATTGCCAATTAAATTTTTTTTTATTTTTTGACCTGCCCATAGAGATCCTGGCCGATTCTGATTTTCTTAGCTTAATAATAATTAGCAGACTAAACAAAATGAACGTTGCTTTCTGTTCGCAACATACAGTATGTTAAATAACCTCTTCAAATAAAAATTTAAATAAAATAAATTAAATCTTTTTGGGGTGCTTCCTATACAGGCAAATTTTACTCCCATGTCTTCATACTCTGAATTTAACTTCATCATCATAGACTGTAACCAAGTAGACACATTTCCCATAAGTATTTCACGTTACCTATCGCACAGCATTAGTGGGGGGGGAAGGTGAGGGGCACCATTGTGCATGGAGACTGGCAGTAGAGTTGGCAGTAGGGGTGGGTAATATGGGCAAAGTCTTAATACATATAAAATAAATAATAGATGTAAGATTTTGAATTTTTGCATATTAAGCAGTGTTCTGTTCAGTTACTTCAGAATGTGCGGATGCTGTGCAAAGCCAGGCATTCCAGCACTGTGTGCCTGATTTGGACCAAATCAATCATTTGTGCCATGTTCATGCCAATTAAAAATGTTTGTGCTGTTATTATTTCTGAGTTATACCTCTTAGCTTATGTGATTTACATGATTACAGTGATGATGTCTGTAACAGACATTTATACCTCAGGGACAAGCAGCAAACAACTGAGACCGAGGTGGGGGGGGGATTGGTGTTCCACAAAGCAGGATTTCTCAGTTAGCTAGGTTAACTTAAGCTAGAAGTATTGATCGTCCTATAACAGCTAAGGTAAGGAGCACTTCTATTGGACAATCATGAATTCAAGCTTAATTAAATTTACCCAGATAAGTGAGAAATCCTGCTTTGTAGAACACCCCCCAGTTTATTCAGATCTGAAACATACTATGGGCTGTGTTTACCTTGTGACACAATGACACAAGTACAGTGGTGTCTGTGGTTCACGAACGCTGTGCTCTACGAACAATTTGGTTTACGACCAAAAATTTCGTGAAAAAAATGCATTGGTTTGCATACAAAATTTGGTTGATGAGCAGATTCCTCGACCATATTGCTTTTTTTATACTAGTGTAACACTGGCGGGACACATGTCCCAGCATGCCCCGCGTGCAATTGTAAATAGAAGGACCACAACAGCCACCCAACGAGCACCGAACCCAAATACACAGACGGGAAACACAAGGTTGTAAGATGCTGAACTGCAAGATGCACACACAGTGGGAGATTTACACACGCTAAATACACGAGGATTGGACCGGGTACACACAAGACACGGGCAAACACACGCGCGACAATAGGGAAATGCAACATTAACATTAACACTAACAACAACAATAATACAAGGGTTAAGGACTGTTAATAATGAGCGTGATTTTTCCGGCAAACAAGTCTCCATGTTTTTCTCTGCTCCCGCAGTCTACAGTGTACCTCTCTCAGTACAGTGATACACTGTAGCTCATCTGTAGCTCTTCTTATTTACCTGAAATGCCCATTTACTGCACATATGGTGAAATAATGGTCTTTCTACCAAAACAAAAACCTGGCCTTGCCCAGGGAAGTACAAAGTTTTTTCATGTTCATGTCAAGTTTTTTCATGAAATAGATTAAATTCCTACAGGCTAAATCCTACATAAGTCATTGTTTTCACTAAGCATTGTAGTATATCGCTTATTTTAGAAATATAAGCATCATCTTTACTCTGACAAGGATACATCCAGTACATTTTTTCCTTACTATAATCAAATTACAACAGATGTTGCAGTGTTGTCACACAGCACTAGAGGCATAGAGATACATATTTTAATTTAAAGAGTTTTTTGTTTTTGTTTTTTTTTTTAGATAAATTCATTTAAATCATTGCATTAGATGGCTTCAGGCTTGGCATGATAATTGATTCCGTTCAATCCTTACAAAATTATATTTTACATGAGGCAAAATAACATACGTAAAAGTAATTCGTAAAGTATTTATAATATATATATATATATATATAGTATATATATATAAAATATACAACAAAAATTGTAATTTTCTTCCCTGAAGAAGTAACATTTGGATTGTCAGTAAGAGGGATATTAAGATATAGTTTAAGGGAGTGAGTGAGTAACTTTATCGAGAATTCCTACCCTTTTTGTGAAGATCTGATTCTTGGGAAGGCACACAGGCAATAACCTCCCTGTCTGGGTTTTTCCCCCATTCCTCTCGAGGAGGGAGGTGGTCTGTCTGAGAGACACAGCCCTGCCTCCTCTGTCACCTCTTCTTTACATCCCTCATTTTTTCGGTACCTTCTTTTACAAGAATGTGTGTGGCTCCCGCTTGTTGTTTCACTTTCAACATTTGAACAAAAGAAAAATGTCCAGATTTTTTGGCACCACCGAAAGTCAGAGCTGCAGCCAACAGCCCTGCTGGGAAACACCCAAAGAGAGTCAAACACTATTGCAGGAAAGATTCTGGTTTCTCTGCATCCAGAAACAACACTGCTAACATGTAATCTTGCCGAGTTTCATTGTTTGTTAATATTTTTCTCCTACAAAATGTTGGGTTTGTGTCCCTTTCAGAGAATGGGACAGCAGTGAGATTATTCCTGATGTGCCAGCATGGGTGACGATGTCATTACATATGGTTATTGCTGTCCTATGACCCCGATCTCACTGCAGAGAATCCTGTCTTTTAAAAATGTGTTTGTCAACTGTTTATGTTTTTAGATGGTGTGTTAAGGAATTTTAAAAAATCCTTTTATTAAACAGGAATGTCTTTTTCTTTGGCATTTCCATTGACTGTGCCCATTTTTCCTTGCTTTTAGGCTTTGTTTTTTGAGCTACTTGGCCTGCTCTGTCTTTAGACTTCATTCTGAAGCCACCAACCGCTGACCCATGTTATAGACTGTGACTTCTCCTGTGACAGTGCTACACTGCAGTCAGTATGTGCTGATTTCCTAATTTGTTTCACCCAACCAGTTCAGTACTCTGTGACTATGACTCTTTATGCTCATTTGGTTGGTTGAAACAAAATCTTGGTCTGGATTTTTACTTTCTGGACCTGAACTATCCACTTCTGTATTTAGTATTCTAAAACAAAAAACATTTATGTAATTTAATTTAATAATTTACATACAGTATGAGTTCTGTCCCATTTCCCTGTTATTCTGGGTTTGGAGTTTGAGTCTGTTGCTTTGTGTTACCATAAAAAATTGTGGTAACACTTTAAACATGATTTTCTATCTATGCCAGTATGAAATGATAATTTGTAGATTTGTGTTTGTTTTTTTTATTCAGACAGTATAAAGGCATTTAGAGGATGAAGGATTTATATAATAACAAGAGCAATTTGTGAATGAACAGTAAATTAATTAAACAAGAGCTGTGTTGGGCGTCTAGCAAGCAACAGCAGATTCTTTAATTGGGACTATTTTGTTTCACAATTTTTTGACCCACGATATTCTAAACCAGGGGTAGTCAATCTTATCCTCAGAGGGTCAGTGTGTTTGCAGGTTTTTGGGATAACTTTAAGACCAGCTGGTCAAACCCAGGTGTGAGGACTCTTCACCCTGTCAGTCCTCTAACTAGTAGTTTAATTATGGAGTTGCAGCAAAAACCAGCATACACACCGGCCCTTTCTGGGTAAGATTGGCCACCCATGTTCTAATCCAGCCTAAGAAAAGTGGATCCACTGGTGAATAGATACAGGCCGGGTCTTTAAGCCCAAAGGCAGAGGAACACAGCTCGTTTATGGTGATGACGGTTGTCACTTTGATGTGAATGTCAGCTCTGCGGCAGAGCCTTCAGACACGTCCACTTGCTGTTTGAGTCTCATCGCTCATGTTGCTTCCTCTGTAAATGGCAGTTGAATTGCATGTGAGCCCCACATATGATCACAGGCTTTGCACTGAGCGCCGCACAGCCATGTTACTCTGCTGTGGTCGATTTGCTCTTTAACAAGCCATTTGGGTCAAAGGCAGCTGAACTCGGATGTTGGTTGCAGAGACATTGCATCATTTGTGACAGCCACTTAACTTATGATTATGTATTATGTACATTAATATATATACATATACTGTACTGGGCTTTTTCAAGCATGTTACTATAGATTTCACAATATAAACAGACAAGCCATTAAATAGTTATAGGTAAATGTTTCTTTATGAACAAGAATTTTACAGTTGGTTTCTTAATAATTTTTTAAAATTAAATATTAAAATTATTTCCTAAGTTGAATATGGGACATCAGATCGCAGTGTGGTGAAGGAACCTAATATCTGCATCAAAAGAAGCAAGTTCAAACTACAACGCTATTATTTTACTAGTTTTATGTAAGCTTACCTTCCATATTGCCCTATAAGTACACACACACACACACATATCCCACTGTATAAGTCAGTATGCTGTAGTTAATCAGCTGTTTGGAATGTATTGATAGTTAGATATTGGAAATATTGGAAGCAGGTACTTTAAAAAGCTGTAATACTTAGAGCCTACTACTTTACCTTTATTAAACACCTTTACCCAGCATAAACTCTATTCTCAGAATAAATTTACATGATAGATGGCAGACTTGTGGTTTTTAAAAGTAGCCATTTTATAAGTAAAAAAAAAGTTATGTATTTCTGCAGGATAGCTTCATGCTTTCAGTTTTTTTTGTGGATATGCATCACATTGCTTACATAAAACCAGTTTTGATGGATGAAAAAATAGATTCCATTATAGGAAATGGAAGAAGTCTTGGGTATAGAACTACTGGCATGCATGTTAAAATAAAAGCCCGACTAGACCGGCGGTGCCTGTGCTTCAGTGCAGATGAACTGCAGATGGATTTCCTCCCCCAGCCTCCACCCCTGCCGGCCTCCATACTTGTTCAGTTACTTGTGGAATGTAACCAGCCCATAGAGTGGAATGTGCATCAGCTGTGGAGCACATTTGTGGAAGGCAGGCAGACTATGTGATGGAGATGGGTGTGGATGCTATTCCACCAGAGTGCTGTGCATTTTTTATACACTGCCATTATTTTTGTTATTGTTAGTCTGTATCACAGCCAATGCTGATAGGATAAAAGCGTGTAGTTTTACTCATTTACACGGCTGGATATTTAGTGTCCCACTGAAGGGACCTCCTGCTGTGATAAATTTGCAGCATAGACTAAGGTTAGGACTTACGGCATTACCGAGGGATACTGCCAAGGCCTACATGTTTCTTACAAAAAATACCTTTTAACTTGGAATTACCATGTTTTTTTGTATTTGTACCTGTATCTCGCTGCTGCCTCCCTGGGTCAACTTTGCCCGCTGCCACAAACCCGTAGATCCGAACTTGTGCCAAGTAACATCACAAGCTCGTGTCTATCGGCCTGTGTCCGTGTGGCCAGGACGTCTGGCCTACTGATCCAGCATCAGTGGCTGTCATTGCCAGCTGTCTGCTTTTTAAGTCAACGTGGGGATCAGGACTGACAGTAGTGATTTAGCGTACTCGCACTCCACATTTATACTCCCCCTGTGTTCCTTTTTCTCCATGACATTTATAGCGCAGGTTAATCACAACTAACTTTTTTAATATCATGATTATTTATAATATACAAATGTATGCTGAAGATCATCAATAGGAAGATAATAATGGAAAAAAATGAAAAGATGGAAAGAATACAGTGAAGACCTTTGTGTGCATAGTGGTGTCAGATTAACCCTGAGACCACTAGCAAAAAGGAAATAAGGACGTGGGGTAGATGGCATTCTAACAGAAAATACACCCACAACTGAAAAAGAATGAAAGTACCAAGTAAATCATGGCAACAAATTTGAAAAATTGTTCAGTGGCAAAGAAGGAAGTACACATGCTTTATTGATCACAGCTATGTCTTCAATTGTATTGACTCTGTCAAAATGTGAAATGTTCTCAGGAAATTTGGTTTTCCAGTGTATCATCATATGAAGGATCTCTACATTGGACTAGAAGCTGAAGTCAGAACATTAGGAACAGATACTGAGTGATTCCTGATTGGTAAAGGGGTTAAGGAAGGTCGAATACTATCATCATGCCTCTTTAGCTAAAGAAGTGGTATAAGAAACATCAACAAGCTCAAAATATGCTGATGTCACCACACTTAAAAGAATGAAGATCTGAAGACACCTTTAATTAAGGAATGTGAATAACACATGATTATAAGATCAGCTTCTAACTTTAGTCTTGAAAACCTAGGTTGCAGACAACTTTTGCCACCTTGGAGCAATCATTAACACCAACAGGACTGAAGCTATATTATCTGTGACAAATTATGAGAAGGCCAGTGGATTGGAGTAGATCATAATCCTTAGGAAAGTTGAAGAGAAAATGGGAAGAGATTGACCAGTAGCAAGATGGATGGAGCCGTCATTGCAACAATGAACATGCCATTGAGTAGTCTGAGGGATCACTCATAGGACAGGATATTCTAGGGGAACGGCATTCAGATGGTTGCCAAGATTCTGTGTTGACACCCCATAATATGCAATTAATTCTTAAAATTGTACATGATTTATTTCTCACAGCTGGTGTAAGCTGCTGAGAGACTGGTGATGCTATACTATAGGAGGGAGGCATCTTTGTGTTATAGCAGATGGATTCAGCCTTGTGTTTTTTGGTGGGTGAAAGCATTCTTGTGTTGTCATGACAGACGGAGGCAGTCTTGTGGCGCTGAGATGGAAGGAAGCAGCATTGTGTTATAGAGGATGAAGGCAGAAATGCTACAATGAAGGGACAACTCCAACATGTAATAACAAACAGAGGGAGCAGAGAAATACCAGGCACAAGAGAAAAGATCATCAGTTCTCCTGTGTAAGTCTGTGTTAATGTTTGTGAAATGAAACTGTGCCAAACTTGGACAAGGTAGAAAACAACTATGGCAACCATTTGTTCACTGCTGAAAAGGTTCATGCAATGCCACGAAGGGCTCAAGTGTGATCTTCTTACCAGGGTCACTTCCCACTGAGCCTCCTTACCGCCCTGTTTCCAAAGGTGGGTGTTACAGATGCAGTGGGTTCTTTGCATTTTTGTGCTGTGGACAGGAGTGGTGGTGTCATCACAAGAGCTAATTGAGCAAGGTCATGGTCATAGGGCGGTCCTTTCTAACCAAGCCTTGGTGTGAGAACAAAACATCCTATTTACTTACTAGTAAATAGGCACTTACTAGTGGTGGTGAAGAAGAACTTTGTCCTTTGAGTAAAAGGGCTGTGGGGGATTGAGCACCATCCTTTTTGGTCTCGACCTCATGACTAGCCCTCTAACACTCACACTAAAGTGCCCTGCTTTTATTGGCCACATTCTGATGCATATCCGCTGAGTCCAAAGTATGACAGGATTCTTGGAATGCTGGGTCGGGCACCCACAGGAATGAATGACTGGGACAAACTACAAGGCTACTCCGTGCTGCATCATATTCGTTCCTATCAGTTAGTCATTTCTCTCTGCGCTGAATGCCCCAAAGAGGGTTGCCTTGTATTAGCAGTTCACTAATTTTTAATGATTTTTCACCATGTATTTTTTCTATAAATCTCTATTACTCTGCCTCCTCGTGTCTTATCTTGAACTATATAAATTAATTTCAGATAATACTTTATAATTTTACAATTTTGCATTTAAAAATATTTATCAGTGGTCTGTGTAGCGTGTGGTGAGTGAAGGCCAGCCCGTCTGGTCCAGTCCCACAGGAGTCTGATAGAAAGTTGTCAGAAAACACAGTGCATTGCAGCTTGCAGTGTAAGGGGCTGCGTAGCTGCAGACCGGTCAGAGTGTCCATGCGGACCCCTGTGCACCGAAGAAAGCACCTACAATGGTCACGTGAGCAACAGAACTGGACCATGGAGCAATGGAAGGAGGTGGCCTGGTCTGATGAGTCACATTTTCTGTTGCATCATGTGTATGGACAGGTGCGTGTACATTGTTTACCTCGGGAAGAAATGGCACCAGGATGCATTATGGGAAGAGCACAAGCTGGCAGAGGCAGTATGATCCTCTGGGCAATGATCTGCTGGGAAGCCTTGGGTCCTGCCATTCATGTGGATGTTACTTTATCATGTACCATCTACCTAAACACGGTTGCAGACCAAGTACATCCCTTCATGGCAACAGTATTCCCCGACGTCAGCAGTCTCTTTCAGCAGGATTATGCGCCCTGCCATGCAGTAAAAAATGTTCAGGAATGGTTTGAGGAACGTGAAAAAGGGTTCAAGGTGTTGACTTGGCCTCCAAATTCCCCCGATCTCGATCCGATCAAGCATCTATGGGATGTGCTGGGCAAACAAGTGCTAACGTCGTGGTGTCAGATACCACAGGACACCTTCACAGGTCTTGTGGAGTCCAGGCCTTGATGGGTCAGAGCTGTTTTAACGGCATGGGGGGGACCTACACAATATTAGGCAGGTGGTTTTAATGTTATGGCTGATTGGTGTATAACAGCTAACAGAGCATATATATTCTGAGTAACTTAATTGCTTTTGCTAGTTGATTAAATTCCCAAACACTGCTTCCTGATTGTCCTCCTGAATATTCCTTCCCTCTTCCTTTCCACCATTACTGTTTGGTGTTTCCAGTGCATTTTCAGTTTCAGTTTTCCAAATTGTGCTGCTTCATGAGGTGTCTTCACCTCCTTCTATTTTGATTTGTTTATTTAGCCACTAGATGGTGTGGTTTCTTGTGTTACTAAGAATTTAACAGAATTCTCTTCATTTAAGTTTGACACTTTTTAATCTAAATTGAATTTATCAGTCAATGCTAGATTACAAAGAGACTCTAATACCAACTGTGCAGTTGAAATTGTGCATTTGTTAATATAGGTGTATTGAATACTGTTAATTCACCTTATGAATATACATAATTGTTCCCACAGCATACAAAATCAGTTCTGTCCTGGGCACAGCTGGCCAATGAATGATTGTCTTTGTCATATTTACATTGGCTATAGTCAGTGTGAGAAACCAAATCTGGTTGGAAAGGACCTTTGTGACATCTGTCCTTTTACCTGTTTCAGGAATGACAAGGGATTGAGGCCCAAAATGACTTCCAGTTACTGGTTTATTTTATCAGGGGTTATAGCTGTTTGAAACGGAAACTGCATCACTCTAGACTGATTATTAAATCTTATTTTACGAAAAACAATTTTTGCAAAATATAATTTGGTCTAGAGAATATATGGCCTGCTTAGTGTATTGGGTTGCAGACGGCTCTGAGAAGGGTGTTCAGTGTGTTCAGGGCTTCCTGCAGAACGCTATTCTCAGTCAGGTACTGCTGTCTGCAACAAAGTTGAACCATGTCGATAAGTCACCCTAGTGCTGTTAAGAGAAAGCAAATTACTGCCAGAAAACAGACAAAGTTAGAACGCAAAGGCTTTACTTTAAATGTGAAACATGCCAATAAACAATGACTAGTTTCCTTTTTCATTATTATGGCCAAAAGTAGCCTGAAATATTTAACAGATAGATGTTTACCAAAAATGTTTTGTATGTCTTTGGTAGACTCTCATTGTGGTTCCTACACATATTTATGATCTATATACTTCTTAATATGCATATAGATGTGCTTGTTTGTGTGTCCATCCTTTATATATATATTTGTGTGTGTGTGTGCGTGTGTGTGTGTGTCTTTGTGTGTGTGTGTTTGTGGTGTGTGTGTGTGTGTTTGTGGTGTGTGTGTGTGTGTGTGTGTGTTTGTGTGTGTGTACCATTTGTTATACCCTTCATTTATGTGCAGCCCACATCATTATTTTCCCCTTCATTCTCTTGTATGTTCTCTCAGCTGTGTGAGGACATGAATCCCAGGGGAAACTGACTTTGAGTGTCAGCCAGCGAGAAGCCCTTTAAAGGTAAACACCGGTGCAAGACAGTCCCCTATGCTGAGCAGAACATCCACACTTGTACCTCCTTTTGTAGCTAAGAAGTGGAGCAGAATGGTGGCCCCTGCTGGTGGGCAGTGGAACTGCCAGGCACAGGCAATCAGAGCACTGCAAAGTTGGGGTGGGGCATCTTCATTTGCTTTTCCTTTCAAAGAATCTAAATGCTACAGAAATGCTAATTATCAGTGTGCCCATGTGTGGTCATGTATATATTACATTGTGGGGATCAAATGTCGGGACATTTTTTTTTGTCCCGACAAGGGGAAACTCAATTTTATAAAAATCTTTGACTGCAATCAAAAAACTAAAAATTCTTAAAGTCTTATATTTTGTTTGGTTAATTATGGTTAAAGTAAAGCTGGGTAGGGGTTAAGGTTGTCATAGATGGGAATAGGTTTATGCCCATAGAAAAGAATGGGCAGTCCCCACAAAGTTTTGGATACCTAGTATCTGCTTGTAATGCAATGAAACACCCCCGTAGCTCATAATGCAGTGAAACACCCACGTAGCTCGTATTGCAGTGAAACACCCCCATAGCTCATAATGCAGTGAAACACCCGCGTAGCTCGTATTGCAATGAAACACCCCCATAGCTCATAATGCAGTGAAACAATAACTCGTATTGCAATGAAACACCCGCATAGCTCGTATTGCAATGAAACACCCCTATAGCTCATAATGCTGTTAAACCTCCCCATAGCTGATAATGCTAATATATAAGAAGATCTGTCCCACAGTGTAGTGAGTTTGGTTGGATGCCTGCACTGCTTGCTTTGGCCACTTCTCACGCCACAGCTCTCTTACGTTCATCATTCTCATTTAACAAATAAACATTTGTATGTTATTTTGTGCCTGAATGTTACATTGAAGATCATCTCCTTGCAGTTTTGTTCATTGATGTTATCATTCACCTTCTTCATGGATGAAAAAATGTAATATATGCATGTTCAGAAATTCCTAGATTGTTATGCCAATATGAAACCACATTCTTGCAGTATTTGAAAGCTTCTAATAGAACATGTTCTTTTTCTTCCAATCCAGAAATGAAACTAAACCAAAAGATATTTTTGTGTGCAGAAAAAGTAAAGCGTGGCCTTCTGACAGCACTAGCCCACGTTCCTTAGTTGATAGACCCCATCTTGGAGAGCCAGCAGTTCTTAGTTTCTCCTGGTGTTTCCGGTGCCCATCCTGGACTTGGCCTCTGACTGTCTCCTGCTGCTTCCCGTCTCTGCCTGCCATTTTTGTGTCTCTGTATCAAAAACATAAATATGCTGATTACAGGACAAGTTGAACGTGTGTTGCTGAAATGAACATACGTACTGTATATACAAAAAAAGCAGTAAAGAGAAAATTTGTATGGAAATGTTTCTCCATTTTCAGACTTGAAGGTTGACCACATGGATGCAAAATGGACGTCCAGCATTAAGGCTGTCAGGCTCCCACTCGGCCTCCTGGCTCTCTATGCCTGTGTGGCTCGCATTCGGCCGTGCTGTCAGCCTGCTTTACTGCACGCCCTGCTTTCTCTGCTTAACAGGCGCCTGTATTATAAATGACCGCTTACATGTTTAACCATTTTTAAAGCTGGTTCACTGAGACCCACTCAAATAACGTTCTGAAGGGTACAGCAGCAGTGTCCTGTGCGAGACAGGAACCCAAGGAAAGGGTGGCTCATTGGCACCAAATAGTCTTTGTTGTTGCTAAAGTCTGCATGCTCTGGGGGGTGTGGTCAGTGTAGGGGGTCCAAGGTGACCCAGCCAAACAAGGTACCTGTCAGGATACAGGTGGGCTAGGTGACCCAGGAGCCTACGCTGGAAGAGTGCAGCACCAACCATACTGGCAAGTCCCGGCCAGGTCCCTCTTTTGGTGCTCTCTCGTTTTGTCTTTGTTTGAGTGTTGAACTGTCTCACTCTCTCTTTCTGTCAAGATTTTGAGAAAACGTCCACACATTTTAGACAGCTATTAAATGAAATGCAACAGGAGGGTGTGAAAGCGTCTCTCACATGGTTGGCGTGAGTGTGTGAGTGTGTGTGTGTCTGTGTGTCTGTGTCACTTTTTTACAGGGCTTGGTGGGGGTGCTGTAAAGGTGCCCATGTCTCAGATAACATGCATCTCCTCACCCACCCAGCTAGAGCACTGATACATGCTTTGCTTGGATCTGGGAAGGAGGACTATACCATCATGATCTTCTGTCCTATGGTCTGCTAGCAGTCTGCATCAGTGACAAAGGGGTCCATCTGCCTGCCGGCCCACATCCACCTTCTCTGTCTATTAGTGTCTCGCTCCGGCTGAGTGCTCTTTTTGTGCGTTTGGGCGTTGAGCTCCCAATGAACTGAATCGCTCAGAGGGTGGAGGCGACAGGGGTCACTCTGTAAGTTAAAGAACCACATGAATGTGATGAAAATGTACATTACTACTGCTCATATTGTTGTTATTTTCAGTATTTATGCTGCTGGCATTAATCTTATAGTTTAGTTTTGCTTACGGTACAGTCATTGTGCTTTATGTGATTTGTCATTCTGGACCTTTTTTCCGGAGAGTCATGGAGCATGACACACCTACTGCTGATGGTTATATGCTATGCAGATAGTGTTATGACTGCTTTTGTACACAGGATGGGTTATAGCATGAAGACTCTCTGCTGTGCGTACAGTGTGATGTGTGGTCTCTGTGACTCAGCTTGAATAAAGTATGTGTGTGCAACTGTCCTTATCACTCCGTGCCTGTTTGCTTGTTGCCACTGTCACAGACTAATATTAGTGGCTCAAAGACTGCTGCGAGTGTCTGGATGAAAGGAAGGTGATAAATAGACATGGGGGGGGGTGGTTATGGGGGGGTGACTGGTTCATGGGAAAGAACAGTGATTAGCTGGGCATTGATTGCAGCAAGATTACTGCAGGTGTGCTGCATCTGTATTACAGTCAGTCTGGATGGTTTTCTTTAAAAGAGATTGAGTGAGGGGGTAATACTATGTGGGATAGTTGATTAAAGAAGGGGTAAAGAGTCAGAAAAAGTGGGACAAAGGGAGGGAGGGAGAAAGTTTCAGAAAGGGAGTGGGAATGGAGAGAAGGTTTAGAGAGAAAAAGGACAGAAGAGCAATATGATGTGGGGATTTTTTCCCTTGTCACTGATTTGTGCCTGCTGTGCGTTGTATGTCAGCAGAACCTTCTTGGAGCCCCCCTGTCTCTCCCCCTCTCTTTCCTGAAGCCTGGGGGAGCCAGTCGAGATTAAATGTAGCCTCTGTAAGCCCAGCACATCATGTAGCTATGTTTCTAGTGCGTTCCTCCCTCTCTTTCTGTCTCTCTCGCTCTCTCTCTCTCTCTCACTATCCCTCTGTCTTTTTCTCGCTCTCATTCTCTTCCAAAACTATCATGTTAATGATGCCGGATCTGAGCTGGAAAGCAGAACAGAGAGTGGAATACGGACGAGGAAGAACCAGGGATAGACATCCACTCACTAAAAATAGACTGAAATAATTAGAATAAAGTGGAAACGTGAGGGCTGCCGTCGCTGCTTTTCTCTTTAATGCTCCTTCTGTCATGGGCCTCTGGGTTTAAATGAATACAGCTGTGCCGACAAATGAATGGATGATATTTCATTTTTTTTCTTTTTTCCTCTCATTTGTCTCCATTGGATGTGGATTCGCGGGAGAGCACATACGTTCCTCCTCGTCCGACCTGATGTTTTTTCCCTCCTTCTTCCAGTCTTTCCTGCATTTCAATGTGCTCTGTGCTGAGAGAGAGAGACAGAGAGAGACAGACAGGGGGCAAAGGGGGGAGAGGGAGAATGAACAAATTTCAGGGAGAAGCAGAGCGAGAGAAGGGGAGTGCGATGAGCAGAATGCCAGCAACAGCCTCTTCTTATTTTAGTTTCTCTATTGTTTTTTTTTCATATTTGGATTATAGTTTTTTTTTTTTTTATTGGGCTTCACCAGACGACAGATACTTTTGCCGGGTCAGTGCTGGATATGAATCAGGGATGTACACACGACAGAAGGAGGGAAAAGCAAAGACTCAGGATGGGAGAGGTGCAGTGAATTGGTGGGTGCGTCTGTGTGCCAACGGCCGTATGCACCTATGTGATTCTGTGTCTGCATGTCTGCCCGTGTCTGTGTGTTTGGGTGTGTTTCATCTGCTTGTGTGAATGCATGCTTTCGTGGATAAGTGAGTGTGTCTATGTATCAGTGATCTCGTACATATGTGCTCTTGCACTTGTGTTGTACGCATGTGTGTGCATGTGTGATCGTGTCTGTCCATCTTGCCCTCGATGATGATCTGCCAAACCTGCGTCGGCTTTCCACTGTCTGCACACTGTGTGATTTGAATCTTCTTTCTGAGCATGGGAGCTGACCGCTTCTCAGAGTTCTCTCGCTCTCCAGCCCGTCTCGCTTCTTCCACCCTGTCTGTTCTTTACAGGTCGCCGGTTTCTTTTCCAGACACCGGTGAACCCCCCCTCCCCCCGCTCTCCCCCTAAGCCTCCTGTAAAGCTGGGAGGCGCTGTGCAGAATGCTGTGTCCTCCTGCTGACAGAAGTTGAAATCTGAGATTTTTCTCTCATTGCCTCTCTGTTGGGCAGGTCTTGCTGGACTGTTGAGCGGCTGCATGTTTTGCTGCATGAAACATGGTGAGTTTTCTCAAGCTGTTCTTGCCTTTTCTCACTCTCTCACCTTCTGTCTTTCTCAGTCTGACCCCACCCACATCTGTAATCTCCGATGGCGGGTGTCTGCAGTACCTTTCTCTAAATTTTGGCTGTGGCGGGTTTGCTCTGAAGCCTACCGTGTTGTGGCTCTGCAGTGGAATCAGAAATTACTGTATAGAATTGCATAGCACAAGCTGGGATCCCAGTTTTTGAATTTCTGAATCTTACTTTGTCTTCTCCTTTTTCCCTTGTTAGCAGACCTTTTGGCATGTATGTCGCCTCATAGACTCTGCCGCTGCTTTTTGTTCAGCTCCTTCAGCCTGCTTCATAGCTGCTTGCAGGCTGAGACAGCAGAAGCTAGAGAACCTAAACACAAAGGTGCGACTCAGCCACCTGCCCGCTTCAGAAGCCTGATGGTGTTTAACCTGGCAGACAGGGAGCTGTTTGCAAGCCAGGGGGTCAGAGGCGTCGCTGTTGTTACTCTGATGGTTGCACTTGTTGTGTGTCAGAGATGGTGGGGTAGCGATGCACAAAGGGCAGTGCGAAGGCAAGCCGTCATTGTTGTGAAATCGGCTTTTCTTCTGTGTGCGTCCGTGTGTGTGTGTCTGTGTGTGTGTGTCTGCGTGTCTGTGTCTGTGTGTCCATGTGTGTGTGTCTGCGTGTCCATGTCTGCGTGTCTGTGTCTGTGTGTCCATGTGTGTGTGTCTGCGTGTCTGTTTGTGTCTGTCCGTGTGTGTGTCTGCGTGTCCATGTCTGCATGTCTGTGTCTGTGTGTCCGTGTGTCTGTGTCTGTGTGTCTGCCTGTCTGTGTGTGTGTGTGCCAGACCAGTTTGCACATGCTGGTGTTAGCCTCTCCATTCTTCGCTGATTACAGTTAACAGTTGTTGTGGGTTTTCTGGAAAGAACAAAGAGAAAATATGTACCTCTCTCAATCCCTGAGACCCTAACTTGTGACGTTTTGCTTTTATGTCCACGGGTTAGGCTCTTGGGAGCTGTGAGGGGTACTCACACGTCTTATTGGTCTGATGCAGCGAAGAGCGAGCGTAAGCGCCACAGGGAAAGGAACCAGGGGAGGGAAACAATCGAGAAAGTGGAGGTGGGGGTGGTGCTGCAAAAGGATCTCTACTGGCTGGGTCACGTGCTCATTAAGCGGGTAGGAGACCTGAAGATTCATTATGGGAAGAAGGGCTTGATGAAGAGAGGGAATCAAAACGTAAACAGGTTAGCTGGGGACCTTGACTGCTGCTCGTATTTGGTGTCTGTGCTTCCATTCTCTTGTTGTTTCTATTCCATCTGCTGGCTACAGGAGTGGCCTCACCAAGCCTTTCTGTCTTGAGAGCAGCACAAAGTACTGTGGAGAGCGTGATGCTAACGGCTCGGTACACTTGTGTTTGACCTCACTGAGCCCTCATCCACGGACAGGCCTAATGCCCCCCCCTTTACCCCTCGGCAGCCTTTACCGCCAGCCGCCTGCTTATCTTAGCACCGCTTCTCAGCCGCTGGGGAAATGGCCACTTTCCTTACAGCGTCCGAGTTCAGGAGAGAGAGAGCAGGACTGGGCCTTTGATGAAGCCCTTGTTGGTGCAGGTCTGTTTGCAAACGTTACTGCAGCGCCATCAGTGTGCCAGACGGTTTCCGCACTTGACGCACCATGTGATCTGATCTGCACTAATGATCCCCCCCTCCACCATCTCCAGGTCCAGGCCTCTCTAAAATGGCACCACGCAGCTCATCAGTGCCCTGGGATCCTGGGATGAATGGGTGACAATAGCCCCCTCAAGCAGAGCTACACTGGTTACGTTTTTTAATAGTGGCAATGCCGTCGTTCCTAAGTATAGCAGTGGCAGGTTGACAGGGTGCATTGGCATCGGCAGGCAGGTCAGACGGGTTGCGGCCAGCGGCGGATAGCATACTGCGGCGGGGTGCGTGTTTTTGGGGGGCTTAGAGTTTGCAGTGATTAATCCCCCTCTGCACCTACCGCAAGCCATCAAAACGTCAGACCATGGGTCCACAAATGGTGCAGCCGGTGCTTCTGTCTGTGAAAAGCAGGCCATGAAACAGGAGCTGCCCCAGCAGTGCAGCTACTCAGGGCTTGGTTAGTGCAGGGGTCTTGGGGGGGGGGGGGGGGTGCTGGGCTACTCCAGCAGGAACGTGGTGCAGAGGGCTGGGGGGGTTAGGCTAGTCCAGCAGGAACATGGTGTGGGGGGGGGGGCAGGACTAGGCAACTGGACGCTGTGACTTTCTTTTTATTGTATGAGGCTTGTTGCTGTTTGTGTCTGTATGTATCTGAAAGAAAGAGGAGAAAAATGATGCCCTGGTCCATGTACTGGAATATGGCTTCACTTAAGGGTATATACTGTCATAGCATTTTTTTCTGACCAGGATTTCAGCAGGCGCCTTAAAGGCCCAGAGTCCTCCTTTTAAACGTGAGCTGTGTCAACATTAATACAGCATCCAGATCGCTTTGCTCCTCCTCTGAAGGGTGCTTCTGTCTGCCCACTTGCCCAGCTGCTCCAAGGCACAGCCTGACTGGCCTGCACTTTTATCACTCTCCTGCTGCAGACTGGGGGGCTTCTGTGCACAACCCAGTTAAGGAAGCCACGTAAACTGGGTGCTAAGAACAAAGGAACTGTACTGCGGCAGAGGTTAGGGTGGAGCGGGCGGAGATCGTGGGGTGGAGCGCGGTGGACCGGCGGGGCGGGAATTAACACCAGTCATCCCAGAAACATCAGTGGTGGAGGCTGGTGTGATGCCATCCCTCACTTGTCCTTCACCAAGCCCCGCCTACCTGTCTGTACCTCACCCTGCTGGGTGCCCGCCCCGCCCGGGAATGCCCACCTCTGCCGCAGTGCCACACCCCACGCACAGCTGTAGGGATTAACAGCATTCAGATGGACCTCTTCGCATGTAGTGTCTACTTATCTACGCAGGCCCAGCGCATGGTGCAGTACTTACCGAACAAGCACTTCATGTTTGCATATTTGTCTGTATCGGAATTTTGTAACAAAAATAAAAAATACAGAATAATACATAACACATCAACAATAATAATGTCAATAAGTTTTTTTTCTCAAAGTATTTCCAGAAAGAAAACCGTTAATAGGTATTAGTTATAGTAATCAGACCTCACTTTGCAAAGAGTTAAATGGGGCAACTTTATTTTTACAGGTACAGCAGTAGACAAACGTATCCAAATGGCTCTGTGCCTGACATCGAATGTAATGTTTTGCCAAGTGGTCCTGAACACAAAGTAGTTTGCAGACAGACTGGTGAGTCATCTGGGCAATCAATGTCAGGCACTGGCATTGGCGATTTAACTAAATCATTTGGAAATGCATACACTCTATTAAAACAGAAAATAAAAATCATGGGAAAGTTTTAATCCGAAGTGTGGAGCTGTAGTTTGAATTGGAGTCTGTGACACCCAGCTCCCGGCTGCAGTGGTGTGGGCCATTGCTGTTTCCCAAAATGATTTAATCATGTGTGGGACTTCACCCCCTTTCTGTCAGTTTTGCCCCCCCCCCCTCCCCCCCCCCTCCCTTGGTGGTCCTTCAGCGATTAAATACCCTCTGCTTGCAGATGCAGTGGGAAAATATACAAGGATCTATGGTGCTATTCTTGGGTTGGGGGGACGACAAAATTGGAAAGCATCTAACAGTTACATTTTTATTCAGCATTATATATCATTAATTAAATGTTTAATTCTTAGTCTTTGTATAGATTTGAATAATTTTCCAAAATTAGTAAGAAGCAAAATTCTTTACTCAGAATTATACAAGTTGCAATTTTTTAACTGCAGTAAATTTATCTAAATATTATCAACAACAACACACACACACACACACACACACACACACAGCCCTTTTCAGGGGCACACCTTCCACATCAATGCTAATTCCACTACAGTCTGACTGGCTGGCTGAGACACGCCCACTCTCTGGGACACTAGTTGAACCAATTCCATTAGGCAGACAGTCACATGACCTGAGGCACCTATACTAGCAAACACAATCTTGCAGGCTGAAGACACGCACTAAGTAAATCAGCAGGTCAGCAGTGGAGTTATTAAAGGCATGAAAGCCCAAAAGCTTCTGGTTCAAGTTCAAGTACCAGGAAGGTTCCCTGTTGTACCATCTCTGAGCAACATTACTTTACCAACATATCCATCCCATCCATCCATTTTCTGAAACCACTCAATCTCAACTGGGATCACAGGGGGGAGTGGAGCCTATCCCGTGAACAACAGGCACAGGCGGGAACCAACCCTGGGCAGTGGCCAGCACACCGCAGGGCACACACACTCACACAACTACAGGACCAATTTAGACTCGCCAATCAACCTATCCTTCATGCTTTTGGACCGTGGGAAGAAACTGGAGCCCCCGACGAGAAACCACACAAACACATAAAGGACGCGGGACCGAACCCAGGACCATCTTACTGTGAAGCAGCAACACTAACCACTGTGCCACCGCACCACCCTAAAAGTGTCACCTAAGATATTTAATGTGACTTTCTGAGAGCAAGCCTAACTCAGACTAACTGGCAGGCTGTCTGCTCCCACAGCTCCATGTGCCATTCTCTGGGGCTTTGTCACGAAAAATGAAATTAAAAACCACTGGGCGAGTGAGATTAATAGACGCACCATCATAACCCAATTAACCCGGCCGAGAGAAGTCACTCATTGATGTCTGCGCTTCCCCTCTCTCATTCTGATCCCTGCATGATTTCACATCCAGTAGCTTGGCTCACATCTTTCCGTACCCGTCATGCTTTTTCAATTGATGGTCAAGCTCATTAGCTGGTCAACCACTGAGATTGCAAGGTGATGGGACTGGTCGGGGTACGTGAGTCTGCCTGCGGTGGTGAGTGGCACCAGGAGCAGTGCTCCTGTGCTTTATCACTCCTGTACAACACAACCATGCTAACCATTAACTTTATTAGTGCAATGACAACTAACTTCAAGTGGGGAAAGTCAGGTATTTGTCCTGGTTTGCCAAGCTGACCACTTGAGTGAGAAACTTTGATATTAGTAGTCTAGTTACACACTGGGCTTCAGAGGCTGTGTGTGTCTGTCTGTGTCTGTGTGTTTGAGACAGTCAGTACTGATTAAATGTGTTGAGTGCTAAGTAAATAACTTGCCAGCATACAATGTTGGGGAAACTCTACGTGACTGAATTTTTTTTTTTTAAGTTTATAATGGACTTTCTAGGGATTTTCAGTGTTTCATAACAGTCCATGCCTTTTGTCACCATGAAGAATGTCAGATATAGTTCCTTATTTTTAAAAAGACAAAATTATGTCTTTTGAAAGGCGTCAACTGAGAAATGAAGGCATTTGCAGCTATGTTTTTTTTAGTAAAATCTTGTACGTGTTTTGAAAAAATGGGTATTGATACTTTAGTTTGAATTCAGATGGAAAGACAATATATTTTATTTGTCAATTAATCTTTTTTTTTTTACCAAAACTGTTTAGAAACACTGTCGTAAGTTGAAGGCAAAGGTTTTAAAGGTAAAGTGTTTAAATTTAGCCTGTTAATTCTGTAAAATGAGTCACTGTCCAGACTTCCTTTATTAGAACTGGTTTATTTTTATTTAAAAATCAGTCAAATAAATTTAAACCAAACTAATTACAGTTGGGTTGAAAATAAACTGATAAACATTTGTAAACAAGCATATTATAACACTAAAGATTTAAAATAATTTTTAATAACTTTTTTAATTCAGAAAAATTCATTAGTTTAAAAAAGAATTGTCCAAGATATGACATTCAAGATAGAAGGAGCAGTACAATGATGAACTGATTCAATTATCCATTTATCTGTGATTATAGCATCTCACAAAGCAAAAGACGTATATGGAAAGGTATTTGTACAAATGACTTTATTCGAGAAGCTACTGTAATAAATTTTTTTTGTAAAAATACAAAATTTTTAAAACTATTAGTTTTAAAAATTCTACGATTACATGCTGTATTATACTGCTACAACGTTATGTGCATTATTTATCATGGCTTATACTATAAAGGTTGATTTAGATATGTTGCAACTGTAGATGAATTTTTTAAAAATTAGTTAGGGATATTTCAAGGATGTTTCAATCTACATGCGTGATAAATTATTCTTCAAATTTGAAAGGTATTTTACAGCCAAAATGAAAATTGGAAACATTTTTAAACAGAAATGTTTTTGTATTTCAAACATTTCATTTTCACATGTTATTTCAAAACATAAGCTTGTATGAATGGAATTGTTTTTAAATATGTTACCTGAAGGGCTGTTATATGGGCATAAGCCTATCATAGAATGACATTGAAGATTTTTGAAAAAGATATCTTTTATGATATTAAATTGCATCTGACACGTTAACTGAGATTTTGTGCTATTGAGAAAGGACAATAGCCATTACATAGGTAAGCACTGCTTTTCTGCCAAGCAGTAGTCATTCCATATACTGGATACCTGGATCTGTAGGAGTGTACAGCACATGTGGGGACAGAGGCACTGTAGTGAAAGGGGACAGCTGTATAGACTATAATACCTCTGTATTGTAATAAAGTTTGTAATAAAGCAGAAGTTCAGAGCATGTCCACCATGCGGCCTGTGGGAGGGCGGCCGCCTAGGCTGGGGAAGAAGAAGCACGGGAGAGAGCACGGGGGAGAGCACGGGAGAGAGCACGGGGGAGAGCACGGGAGAGAGCACGGGAGAGAGCACGGGGGAGAGCACGGGAGAGAGCACGGGGGAGAGCACGGGAGAGAGCACGGGGGAGAGCACGGGAGAGAGCACGGGAGAGAGCACGGGGGAGAGCACGGGAGAGAGCACGGGGGAGAGCACGGGAGAGAGCACGGGGGAGAGCACGGGAGAGAGCACGGGGGAGAGCACGGGAGAGAGCACGGGAGAGAGCACGGGGGAGAGCACGGGGGAGAGCACGGGAGAGAGCACGGGGGAGAGCACGGGGGAGAGCACGGGAGAGAGCACGGGAGAGAGCACGGGGGAGAGCACGGGAGAGAGCACGGGGGAGAGCACGGGGGAGAGCACGGGAGAGAGCACGGGAGAGAGCACGGGGGAGAGCACGGGGGAGAGCACGGGAGAGAGCACGGGGGAGAGCACGGGAGAGAGCACGGGAGAGAGCACGGGGGAGAGCACGGGAGAGAGCACGGGAGAGAGCACGGGGGAGAGCACCGGGGAGAGCACGGGAGAGAGTGGTTTATCGCATTACTATCTGAAAGATCTTAGGAACACAGTTGTCGTAGTTTGTTTTGTGTTTCTTCAGAACTCATTCATCATTATGCATTCTATATTTCCTTCCTGTACCTAAGAGGTATGAATATCTCCTTAAAATCCTAGCAAACAAAACTGAGCATCAAACTGGATTTAAATACAGTCGTTTCAGGTGTTACGGATGCCGAAAAATATTAACTGTATCAAAACGTGTATGTGCAATGGCACAAAGAGGCAAGGATTTTATTGTGTCTGTCTGCAATGTATGTGTGTGTGTGTGTGTGTGTGTGTGTGTGTGTGTGTGTGTGTGTAGATATTATGAGAAAGAGTGTCTTTGGCACTGGACTTGCTTTCAATGCCGGACCAAGAAGATGGGTTGAAAGTCATTTTAGCAACCAAAGCAGCCACTGAGGCTGAACGGTCTGACAAGAGCTACCAGTGGTGCCACACTCCTTTAGACCAGCAGCTGAGCCAGAGCCCACTGCCGGTATGCTGGGATTTACATATTTTCAGGAGCTGCTTAAGTACTTGATATCTCCAGCCTTCGAAGATTTGTGTGTATGGTTCAAGCTTTCCTGATTCACTACTAGCAGTCCTGTCCCTTGTTATGGTTGTGTGTGGAAATCTTTACCATTGGTGAATTCTATTGAATTATTTAACTAATAATATTTCTTTAGAATAATTCACAATAATTTGGATTTTGTCATTCTAATATTCCATGTTGATTATACCTTAATTATACATTGATTATACGCTATTATTAAAAAACAAACCATTGTCATTTGAAACGTTAGCTTTCTAATATTAATCTTTTTAATATTTTATCAATGAGCTGTTTTAAACAGGTGATGAATACCAAAAATAAGGAAAAGGGAAAATTATCAAAAAAGTTTTTGTGAATAGTTCAATAACTGTTTTGTTATATGTAGTATTTTATCTTGATGTTTACATGACAGCCAGACGTGATTAAGGTTTTCTGTTACTGCTTAGCACACAAGGGGGAAATGCAGTGATTTAATCTGACAAGCACTTCCCAGCAGAATATGTGACTGAGGTCACATAGCAAATAGCCTAATCGGCATGCCGGTTCCTCTCTGTTCCTTTTGTTTTTCCCACAGCATTTGAAATGCTTGAAATATGCTCAAATATTGATTGATTACTGCTTAATATTGCCAGTATGCTGAACTGATGTACTATATTATTGCTTGTTATTGCTATTTTATTCTAACTGAAATATTGTGATTGTTTAAATACTATAATTTGAGCAAAACCTGTCCCTATATTAAATATAAATAAAAAAGGTCAAATTCCACCCATCCATCTATTTTCCATACTCCTTTGTCCTATCCTAAGACATTAAAAGATAAAAAATAATCATAATATATTTTCAAGGATTTGCTGATACTAACCTTCAAATGTATGTTCTACTGCTTTTCAGTAAATCACTCGAAGCAGTCGCTGTCAACTGGAAATTCTTCATAGAAATTATATGAATATAATCATTAAGACTTTATTACCAAATATCATTTATTAAATGCACATAACATTTCACGCTTGTGTCATTTTAAATAGTTTGAATGGAGAAGCAGCTCAACAGGGGCATTCACAGACGTGACTGTCAGTGCTGTATTGACAAAGGAGATTTTGCCAAATATTTCTCAGTAAAAGCTTGAGACAAACTTCATGGAGAAATAAGCTAAACACTTAAGGGAGTGTGTCAGTTAATATATTAAGTGTGTACTGAACCCAACAGAACTGAAAACTGAAGGTAAATCAGTGCTGAAATTATGACTAATGTTCACTGTGTGCTAGAATGCAATGCAACAAGCTTGTTTTTTTAAATCTGATTTCCTTATTGTTCATTTACTCGTTCTCTCTAAGTAGTAGTTGTATTTTATGTATTAGACGCCACAATAAAAAAAAAGAAAAAAAGGAGTTTTTATGTATTGTCACTGTCAACCATTTCAATTTCATCATTCTATAATAAAAGAAATCATACAAGCGAAACGGAACTGAACTATTTTCACCAAATACCTCAACAGTACAGTATTTCTAATACAATAACCATCATTTACTTTCATTTTCAGTCTCATTACCCAGCATAATATTCCTTCACTTGGTTGCTATAGTTATTAAATGACTACTGAATTGGCAGTTAGTTAAATGATTTTTATTTAACAATTTCCAAATGTAATACACATGGACTAGCAAGGAACCAAAGCTTATATTAAGCATGTTTTATTTCACAAAATATTTATACCTTTTGCCTGCCTAATCATTTTAATTATGCAAAATGAGAAAAATACGCTACATTTTTTTGCTTATTTTTATTATCTCTGGTTAGGATTTACTGGATTTAGCTAGAATTTATTAATATAACAAGCAATTGCTTTGCCATTACTGTAGAAAAAAAAGTGTATAATTGGAAATTACTCTAATTCATATTTATAAAAACATGACCGTACTACCAAAAATAAGCAATTCCATTGAATATTTTAGACTTTTCCAGATGTGCTTAGCTCAGGCTAAGGAGACTGACACATCTCCAGGTCTTTTTCGTTTTGTGCTGACCTCAATGCAGCAGCATAAAACTGGTTCCACCTCTAATGTACCTCATTTTTTATTGCAGCAATAAAAATTACGTCGCTACATAAATGCATCAAGAATTACGAATATTTATAGAGAATCATCAGAATTTTTGAATAGTACAAAATTATTTTTGAAACTAATGCATCACAGCCCATTATCCAAAATCTAATTAATGTGTTGCAGGACAGGATTGAACAGAGCTGGCAGAAAACATTACGGTTCATGCCATGTCACTGAGAAAGCATTCTGCAGGCGAAGCGGTTCTCCCCTCCGTGTCCTGCGTCTGCCTGCCCTCTCCACGCTGCTGTCCTCGTATGGCTTTTGGTCTACTTACGGCGGCAGAGCAGCCCTCCCTCTGCCCCCACCTCTGGCTGTGTGTGTCCTACGTGCCACACCTTTTGTCTCCATACACATATCCATGCTGTAGTACCATATTTAATCATGGACACTAACACACACACACACACACATGTATGCTCATGCACACATTAACACCTACACACATAAACCATCTTTCAGAGGGTTTTTGGTAGCAGAGCCACGAGCTCTGTTGTTCACAAGAATGTGGTTTGGAACTATTACTTTTGAAATAAGATATAAAATTGAGCTAAAAATGCATAAATATAATTACTGAAGACTGGAAGGAACTGAGAGGATGCCTGAAGCCTTTTAGGGTAAAGCAAACTCGGTGACCCTAAGGAAGTGAATGGAACACATGTAATGTCCTAATGAGCCCTGGGTGTAAAGGGTGAGAACAAGGGGTTCCACAAAACAGTTCCAGCTGTTTTTCGCTCCCTCTTGGCTGGGAGAAGTACTATGAAGGGACAGAACGGCCTTGGCTTTCAGACCCTCCTTTTTTCTGTGATAAGGGCTTTGTCCAACTACAAAAAAAAAAAAACTAATAGAAGTTTGTTTCCCTTTTGGCTGATTCTCTGACATTATTGCACGTGTGGTTTCTGAAGGATGTTCCGTGAGTTTGCAGAGCAGTGTATGTTTGTGGGGGAATGCAGCCCCTGCGTTATATTCCCCTGAATTCTCAAAACACATGGCGATCCATTTCAAATTTAAAAGGTTACTTCCTGCTCTGTAATCATTTCCACCTTGGATATATTTGGAGCACCCCATCCCACACAAAGGCAGAGTCCTTCAAGGCAACAGGAAAGACAATTTTGAGAAAAATTGTGAAATGCTGTGCCGAGAACAAACATTAGGAATATTCTGTTGGTTGAAGAGGATCCCCCCCCCCCCCCAGTATAAGCATTAGGTGATGGTGGGGGTCTCTTGAGGAGGCTGTAACCCGCCCACTCTTCCAGCCCACTGCTTAATGTTCTTTACCAAATAACGAAGTTTAATGAAGTGTACAGGAATCCTGTGGTCACATTTCTGATTGGATCTTAAAATGGAGGTTGGCAACTGCAAGAATATCCTTCTGGGAACTTGCTATAATGTTCAAACATTCAATGGTGTGGATTATGCAGATACCACCTGTGACGGAAAGCGGGGAACTAAAACTAAAACAAGTCAGGTATTTGATTAAGGGCAATGAGTGTAATTGTGTTAAATGCAAGATGTAAACAGGTTTTCAGCATATTTTATGAAAAATATAATTCAGCCTTTTCAACAGGGCATGCAGATGGAGTAAGAATTGTACATCTCAATACTAGGTCCTGATTTTGGATGCTTTTTAATGCTACTGATGGATCATGAATGAAACCAGGTCAGCAAAATGGATTCTCCTTTGTATACCTGATTTTCTAGGCTGAACTGGCTTAGTTTCCTACTGCACATCACAGAAATAAACTGTTGTTTGTCATTAAATGTCTGATAGCAACTGATACTGATTAACCTCCTTTGATAGAAATGGACATTTGGATAATTCTGCCTTTATGGTGAATAATGCAATGCCTACTACATTCCTGGTATGAGGACTTAGCAAAATTCAGGTTGTTCAAAGACAAGTCAGGCCCACAGTTCAGGTGTAAAACAGCAAGGAGCACTGCTTCGAATGACCTTGAGTGAGGCACTTCAATAAATAATAAAACAAATCACAGACATTTATTTTCACAGAAACATCTAATAAAACAAAGGATGAGCATGGCTTAGAAAGGGCTGTAGCCTGTTTGACTCTCTTGACTCTATGCTTCTTTGTTCAGCATGGGCTGACATCTGTCAGTCATCACACACTCATTGACTCTCTGCTTCTTTGTTCAACATGCGCTGACACCTGTCAGTCTTCACACACTTATTGACTCTCTTGATTCTCTGCTTCTTTGTTCAACATGCGCTCTCAGCTGTCAGTCATCACATACTCATTGACTCTGTTTATTGTTCAGCATGCGCTCACAGCTGTCAATCATCACACACTCACTATCTGTTTCTTTGTTCAGCATGTGCTCACAGCTCAGTCATCACACACTCACTGACTCTCTGCTTCTTTGTTCAGCATGTGCTCACAGCTCAGTCATCACACACTTACTGACTCTCTGCTTCTTTGTTCAACATGCGCTCACAGCTGTCAGTCTTCACACACTTATTGGCTCTCTTGATTCTCTGTTTCTTTGTTCAGCATGCGCTCTCAGCTGTCAGTCATCACACACTCATTGACTCTGTTTATTGTTCAGCATGCGCTCACAGCTGTCAATCATCACACACTCACTATCTGCTTCTTTGTTCAGCATGCGCTCACAGCTCAGTCATCACACACTCACTGACTCTCTGCTTCTTTGTTCCGCATGCGCTCACAGCTCAGTCATCACACACTCACTGACTCTCTGCTTCTTTGTTCAGCATGCGCTCACAGCTCAGTCATCACAAACTCATTGACTCTCTCCTTCTTTGTTCAGCATGCGCTCACAGCTCAGTCGTCACACACTCACTGACTCTCTGCTTCTTTGTTCAGCATGCGCTCACAGCTCAGTCATCACACACTCACTGACTCTCTGCTTCTTTGTTCAGCATGCGCTCACAGCTCAGTCATCACTCACTCACTGACTCTCTGCTTCTTTGTTCAGCATGCGCTCACAGCTCAGTCATCACACACTCACTGACTCTCTGCTTATTTGTTCCGCATGCGCTCACAGCTCAGTCATCACACACTCACTGACTCTCTGCTTCTTTGTTCAGCATGCGCTCACAGCTCACTCATCATGCACTCATTGACTTTGTTCAGCATGCGCTGACATCTGTCAGTCATCACACACTCATTGACTCTGCTTCTTTTTTCAGCATGTGCTCACAGCTCAGTCATCACACACTCACTGACTCTCTGCTTCTTTGTTCAGCATGCGCTCAGAGCTGTCAGTCATCACACACTCATTGACTCTCTTGACTCTCTGCTTCTTTGTTCAGCATGTGCTCACAGCTGTCAGTCATCACACACTCATTGACTCTCTGCTTCTTTGTTCAGCATGTGCTCACAGCTGTCAGTCATCACACACTCATTGACTCTCTTGACTCTCTGCTTCTTTGTTCAGCATGCACTGACACCTGTCAGTCATCACATACTCATTGCACCCCTGAGGATCTGCCTCCTTATGAGTTATATTATTTATAATGCAAATGTGCAGAGATGGGAAGAACCTGCCGTTTCCCCACATCTGTGCCTACTCTATGGCTTAAGAAATGCTCTCTCGATGGATTGTGACACTATTCCCAGTTTCTTTGAGCCATGATCCTTGTTTGCGATTGAACAAAAAATGAAAATCGCAATAAGTAAAAGCGGTTCAGGGCCATTATCACATGTCTTCATGTCCTGACTCCATACTGGAAGAATGACCCTACCCTTCTGCCTCTTTCTCTCTCCTTTTCTTTCTTTTTTGCAGGTCCTTTCATTATGAATGACAATGCACCATAATGGCCCCCCAGTTACCATAGAAACCAGACAGGAGCTCTCTGTGCGTTGCTGCAGAGAAATGACAGTGCAGTGGAGTGTGAGGTGAAACGTGGCCGTTTGCTTCTGCACTCTCTCCCCTGACAGCCCCCACCCCTTCTCCCCCTCAGGCTTAATCTCAGGAAAATCTCAGGGAAAATTTAATTCTCTGGAGGGAGCACATTGAAATAGTTGACAGTGGAGAACTTTGACAGTGAAGCGTTTTTCTTTGCATACAAAGAAATAGTATATTGTATTCAAAAGAAAAGGGGTAATCAGCTTACAATTGGACAGATTTGTATGATTTATATTATATGTGGCTATAGCATCTATATATCTTATCACATTACTCTCCAATTGTTCTTAATATGAATGTTATGCATGGGGTAGGTGTGTTAGATGTGCTTTCACAAATTATAAAATTCATTGTACTTGCAGTTCGTCTACGTTTGTTTTTTTTCCGCGCCGATCAGCATATGTAACCTCTGCGGTTTTTATTCTTCTTTTTTCTTCTTCGGTCAGAACTTATTCGTGTGGAAATATTTCAATTTCTTAATTAGCCATGACAATGTGTATGCGTTTTTGCCGTGCGCGCGCACCCGCAGCCAGTTCTCCATAATGTGAACGTCGTGTCTGAGCTACAGCTCGAGGCGCGTATGCACAGGTGTGCGCGCGTATTGTATGTAGCCTAGCTTGAACTGGCCAGGGCACGTCTGCAAACCATTATAACCTTCGGACATGTTAAAATCGTTGAGGGATGAACTCAGTCATCTAGGCTGGCATCACAATTTTGCTTTCCAGCGCTATCCTGGTGTGTATAAATACGGTGCGTTTAAGACGCACTCACAAAAATAAAACAGCTTACAGTGCTTATGTTTTCAATACACAAATGTATTATTACGTTGCCAGTTCACTAAACGAACAATTCAGAGAATGCTTATTATCAGCCGTGTATGTATATATATAAACACAAACACACATACTTTTCCATTACGAGGTGGAGCTCATCGTAAAGTATGAGACGACACTTTGGCATCAGCCAGCCCTTTTTATTGTCGTCCGGCACTTCTGACGCTGACCCTCCGCGACGAGACCTGAGCGGAGTTAGGAACCCAGTGGAATACCCCCGTGTACTGCTACCTTGAAAAGTTTCCGGGGAATTTCAGATGGGTTTTCCTCCCCTTTCAGTACTTAATGCATCATCAAAGGCGGGATTAAAATTTCGCCTTCGACTGCTCTGAGCTTTAAGCTTATTAGCTTTAAAATCAGGATGGGAGTTGGGAATGATGTATGGCATACTTCAAAGATGGTTTAATCTGTGGGCACACATACCCGAGCCGACTGTTTACACTGGCACGCCTTGTTTCATCTCCGCGGCGCTTCCCGTCCTGGGTTGTCTGGGTCAGGGTGTCTGCCTGACCCATTTAGCTACTTCCCACCTGCTCTTAGTCACCGAACCGCCGCTCTACCTCTGTTACCTCTCTATAAATGCGCTCGTTCATGGCAGCGTTTCCTAAACCTGTTCCGCGCGGTCTTGGGGCCAATTGAGCGTGTAATTAATCATACTTCATTGGGCTGCTGGTTGAATAAAACGTTTATTTTTTTGTTTTAATTAACATTACCCAAAACAGAATGTTGAAGACAATATTTTATAATTTTTTTATGCCGAATCATAGATAGGAAAATTATGAAGATGAAAAATTACTTAATGTTTCTAAATATCTTTCATTTTAATAATATGGTATTCATTAATAATTAGTATTCAGTTAATTAAGATTTACTCATTTGTGTCTAAAGAACTAAAGAAGTGATACATTTAAATAAAATTCGAATTATTTTGTATTGCCATTGTAGAAACTGATCAGCTTGGAATTGAAGTTATTGTAATTCTTATCAGAAACACGTGGTTAAAATTTAATAAAATATCAAATTCAGTGTCATATTCCGTAATGTGATTTGAATTGTGCCAGATATTTGATTAATATGTCAATCAACCATAATTAAAACCTTAGCTAACAAACACAATGCAAACAAGGAACAGGGGTATTAAATATAGATTTCTGTAATAGGCTGAACTGACAATAAGCATACATTCTAAATTCATTCTCGTCAATTTTGAATTTATTATTATTATTATTATTAATTGTTGTTGTCGTTGTTCTCTCGAAAATGATCTTGAAAATTTATACAGCTAATTCAGTTTCTGATAGAGACCTGCTCTGCTTTCATCATCATCATCATCATCATCATTATTATTCTTGTTATTGCTATTATAATACTTCTATTATTTTTTTTACTTTTGTAGTTCCGAATTTGATATTTGTCTTCCTGACACATTTGTCTTCATTTTTATTATTTGTTTAAAAAAATCTAAAATTTGGCTTGTACTTATTACAGTTTGGCTGAAGCTCAAATGCAAAAACAGTCTCAATTTCAAAAGGAAGTTGTGAATTTCACTACACAAAGTAGTGTACCTCAGCTGTAATTCTGAATAGAGCCTTCATTGGGGTGAATATGAGTCGAAATTATGACGAGTGGACAAATTTCTACATATTCAAATTAGAATTCATATTATGTTTGACTTTGTATACAGTTGACAGATGTCCATTTGGCTTATAAATGTAACATAGTACACTACTAGGGCCTCTGTGTAAGCCTACAGATTAAGATATCCAGCTCATTAGATTGTGTTACATTTCCTAACACCATTTCCTTGTATCAGTTTGTGATGTCATGAGAGGTATAGTGCGTGTGATTATCCAGAAAAAGCAGCACGCGGAATTGTCTGTTTATTATTCATCAGGTAAAAGGTGACAGCTGTCACACTGATTTAGATCACAGCAGGTACACTCTCATTAATTTAACCACCCTAGAATTGCATCCATATAGCAAAGTAACAATGGGAGATGGCTCTTATTTAATTTGAGTGTTTTTAAGCTCAGAATAGCTTTCAGCCTCACTAAAAGTTTATTTACAAAATTATGACAGTATTTTAATGCACATACTATAGGTATTAGTTATATGTGCTCAGATATGGCATCACATCCATGGTGTTACCCCAACCTTGTGCTCGGTCACCAGACCCCCCCACAACCCTGGCTAGAATAAGCAGTCTGATTATTGATCGATGGATAGATGGGTTATACTTTTATACTTTAGTTTTACTCAAATAGTGTCAGTTATTATAATAATGCATTAGTAATCTATCACAAAGGCTATAATATAATATAAATCAAATGTTTATCGAGCATAGTATATGTAACAAGTATGATAGTTTATACAGTAAAATAAAAAATAGAATTGATCAGATAATCAGTTTTATGTCATAAGTATAACTTACTTTTAGAAATTAGTTGAAATTAATATCTTTAGTACACTTTTTAAAATACTGTTTCCAGTTGATGTGCAGATACCTGAACAGTTAGTCTTATTCTGGCAGTTTCCTAGATCTTAACTCCTACAGATGGCAGGGCAGCCAGAGAAACTGTGGCACCCACATTACTACGATGCCTTTGAAGCTCTATGATTGGCTGATTGGTTAATCTTTGTAACCTGGTGACTTGGCTATTTATTTTCCTTCACTTTAAGTGTCATGTGATTTTTTTTTTTTGAAGCATGTGCGTATCCTGTACTATTTCTAATTGCACATAGCAGACATGCTTGTAGTCAGTAAGAGGCCCCTTATAAACTCACAACCTAGCAGTACTTCACATAGAGCAAGAAAAAAAACGTGCATTTAAAAACACTGATCCTACGTCTTAAGTCATCACACAAGTATGAAAAGCATAAAAATGTTACTTATGAATTTTATTTTCAGGGTGTGTTTTATATGACCGAACATCTTGACTAGGACACTGAGGATCTCAATACTGAAAGGCAGAGGTGAGGCAGAACTGGGTGGAGTGAGGTTATCGCACGGCTTTCTGGTGTGCAGAGAACCGGGTGGCCTTAGGGCATCGCGCGGCTTTCTGGTGTGCAGAGAACCAGGTGGCCTTAGGGCATCGTGCGGCTTTCTGGTGTGCAGAGAACCAGGTGGCCTTAGGGCATCGTGCGGCTTTCTGGTGTGCAGAGAACCAGGTGGCCTTAGGGCATCGTGCGGCTTTCTGGTGTGCAGAGAACCAGGTGGCCTTAGGGCATCGTGCGGCTTTCTGGTGTGCAGAGAACCAGGTGGCCTTAGGGCATCGTGCGGCTTTCTGGTGTGCAGAGAACCAGGTGGCCTTAGGGCATCGTGCGGCTTTCTGGTGTGCAGAGAACCAGGTGGCCTTAGGGCATCGTGCGGCTTTCTGGTGTGCAGAGAACCAGGTGGCCTTAGGGCATCGTGCGGCTTTCTGGTGTGCAGAGAACCAGGTGGCCTTAGGGCATCGTGCGGCTTTCTGGTGTGCAGAGAACCAGGTGGCCTTAGGGCATCGTGCGGCTTTCTGGTGTGCAGAGAACCAGGTGGCCTTAGGGCATCGTGCGGTTTTCTGATGTGCAGAGAACCAGGTGGCCTTAGGGCATCGTGCGGCTTTCTGGTGTGCACAGAACCAGGTGGCCTTAGGGCATCGTGCGGCTTTCTGGTGTGCAGAGAACCAGGTGGCCTTAGGGCATCGTGCGGTTTTCTGATGTGCAGAGAACCAGGTGGCCTTAGGGCATCGTGCGGCTTTCTGGTGTGCAGAGAACCAGGTGGCCTTAGGGCATCGTGCGGCTTTCTGGTGTGCAGAGAACCAGGTGGCCTTAGGGCATCGTGCGGCTTTCTGGTGTGCAGAGAACCAGGTGGCCTTAGGGCATCGTGCGGTTTTCTGATGTGCAGAGAACCAGGTGGCCTTAGGGCATCGTGCGACTTCCTGATGTGCAGAGAACCAGGTGGACTTAGGGCATCGTGCGGCTTTCTGGTATGCAGAGAACCAGGTCTCCTTAGGGCATTGTGCGGCTTTCTGGTGAGCAGAGAACTGGTTGGCCTGAAGGCGTGGGGCAGCTTTCTGGTGTGTAGAGAACCGGGTGGAGTGAGGGTGTTGCGTGGTTTTCATGTGTGCAGAGAACCGGGTGGAGTGAGGGTGTTGCGTGGTTTTCATGTGTGCAGAGAACCGGATGGAGTGAGGGTGTTGCGTGGTTTTCATGTGTGCAGAGAACCGGGTGGAGTGAGGGTGTTGCGTGGTTTTCATGTGTGCAGAGAACCGGGTGGAGTGAGGGTGTTGCGTGGTTTTCATGTGTGCAGAGAACCGGGTGGAGTGAGGGTGTTGCGTGGTTTTCATGTGTGCAGAGAACCGGGTGGAGTGAGGGTGTTGCGTGGTTTTCATGTGTGCAGAGAACCGGGTGGAGTGAGGGTGTTGCGTGGTTTTCATGTGTGCAGAGAACCGGGTGGAGTGAGGGTGTTGCGTGGTTTTCATGTGTGCAGAGAACCGGGTGGAGTGAGGGTGTTGCGTGGTTTTCATGTGTGCAGAGAACCGGGTGGAGTGAGGGTGTTGCGTGGTTTTCATGTGTGCAGAGAACCGGGTGGAGTGAGGGTGTTGCGTGGTTTTCATGTGTGCAGAGAACCGGGTGGAGTGAGGGTGTTGCACGGTTTTCTGGTGTGTAGGGAACCGGGTGTTCTAAGGGCATCACACGACTTTCTGGTGAGCAGAGAACCGGGTGGAATGACGGTGTTGCATGGTTTTCGGGTGTGTAGAGAACTGGGTGGAGTGAGGGTGTTGCATGGCTTTCTGGTGTGTAAAGAACCGGGTGGAGTGAGGGTGTTGCATGGCTTTCTGGTGTGTAGAGAACCAGGTGGAGTGAGGGTGTTGCACAGCTTTCTGGTGAGCAGAGAACTGGGTGGAATGAGGGCATCGTGCCTTTGTAAAAATAGACCTGACGGGGCATTACATTGGCACAGGAGTGATTGATGCGCTCCTTGAAAGAGGGGGACAGACTGTGCTGTCAGGACTTACATTAGCCTTCACACCATCAGCAATTACACTCATGCTTTCCTTTTCTCCCCCTCTCTTTTGCTTCTCTCACTTTCTTTCTCTTACCCTTATCTTTTCTTTTGATGTGTCACATGCATGAAATATCCAGTCTGAGAATCTGTACGGCATATTTGTGCTCTGAACACTGACTGGGTTCATATACATTGCTGGATGGTCCAATAGCAGTGTCTTTGTGGGGATTTTTCTTATCGCTGTTAAGGATTTAGGCTTGTAAATGTATAAAATACAATCTGTAGTTTGGGAGCTAGTGTCACTGTAAGAAATTGTAGAATGTCCTACGAATCATCCTGGGAGTTGGCTCAGAGCTTTATTGATTAATTTATTCTTTAATTTATGAAGCCATTTTTTATCCATCTTTGGTTCATGTGATATTAAGTACATTTTGGGAATGCAGTGTCAGTGGGACCCAGGGCATTGTGGGAACTGAATGATTATTATGGAAACACAGGGTGTATGTATGCAGTGCATTGAGGGATTGCAGTGAAAGAGGTCCTCAGTGCATTGTGGGAATGCACTGTGAGAGGTCCTTAGTGCATTGTGGGAATGCAGTGCGAGTGGTCCTCAGTGCAGTGTGAGAATGCAGTGTGAGTGGTCCACAGTGCATTGTGGGAATCCAGTGTGAGTAGTACCCTTTCTGAGCTATGATCAGGCCAGAGCCCTTGTCCTTTTTCAAAGGGAGGCTCCAAGCCCCAGTATGTGTGTGCAGAAGGAAGGGGACCTATTGAAGTGTTAAGCGGGTGTAACTTCCTTTGTCTCGCTTTCCCTGCACTCTCTCATTACAAGCATCTTATTATGTCCAAGGAGAGAGGCGAGGTGGGCAGCGGGGTGGTGGGGGGTGGTGAGGGGATTCTTGTTTATTAATACAGTTAGAAAGTTCCCACACACAAGACAATGCTTCACCCAAGTGAACCAGCATTGTCTGAATGGTGTTCTCAGCCAGAAACCTGACACTTTAGACCTCAGTAGAAGTCAGTGTGTGGCGAGGAAAAGTCCTGTGTGCATATGTGTACCATAAGATTGTACATATGTTTGTCTTTGTGTATGTGTTTCACGGGACACTTAGGTGCTTATATTTATTCTGTTATGTGAGGATCATAAAAAAGCAGAAATAAGGAAATTAGATGGGATGAAAGCACCTAAAACCGGAAGATAAAGCTCATGCAGCAGGAGAGAACCACAGCTGAGTCTCCAATCAAAGTGTGCGGTATAGCGGCAGGACAATGAGCCAAGTCTCTAATCAAAGTGTGCGGTATTGCGGCAGGACAATGAGCCGAGTCTCTAATCAAAGTGTGCGGTATAGCGGTAGGACAATGAGCCGAGTCTCTAATCAAAGTGTACGGTATAGCGGCTCGACAATGAGCCGAGTCTCTAATCAAAGTGTGCGGTATAGCGGTATGACAATGAGCCGAGTCTCTAATGAAAGTGTGCGGTATAGCGGCTGGACAATGAGCCGAGTCTCTAATCAAAGTGTGCGGTATAGCGGCTCGACAATGAGCCGAGTCTCTAATGAAAGTGTGCGGTATAGCGGCTCGACAATGAGCCGAGTCTCTAATCAAAGTGTGTGGTATAGCGGTATGACAATGAGCCGAGTCTCTAATCAAAGTGTGCGGTATAGCGGTATGACAATGAGCCCAGTCTCTAATCAAAGTGTGCGGTATAGCGGTAGGACAATGAGCCGAGTCTCTAATCAAAGTGTGCGGTATAGCGGCTCGACAATGAGCCGAGTCTCTAATGAAAGTGTGTGGTATAGCGGTATGACAATGAGCCGAGTCTCTAATCAAAGTGTGCGGTATAGCGGTATGACAATGAGCCGAGTCTCTAATCAAAGTGTGCGGTATAGCGGTATGACAATGAGCCGAGTCTCTAATCAAAGTGTGCGGTATAGCGGCTGGACAATGAGCCGAGTCTCTAATCAAAGTGTGCGGTATAGCGGCTGGACAATGAGCCGAGTCTCTAATCAAAGTGTGCGGTATAGCGGTAGGACAATGAGCCGAGTCTCTAATCAAAGTGTGCGGTATAGCGGCTGGACAATGAGCCGAGTCTCCAATGAAAGTGTGCGGTATAGCGGCTGGACAATGAGCCGAGTCTCCAATCAAAGTCTGCGGTATAGCGGCTGGACAATGAGCCGAGTCTCCAATCAAAGTGTGCGGTATAGCGGCTGGACAATGAGCCGAGTCTCCAATCAAAGTGTGCGGTATAGCGGCTGGACAATGAGCCGAGTCTCCAATCAAAGTGTGCGGTATAGCGGCTGGACAATGAGCCGAGTCTCTAATCAAAGTGTGCGGTATAGCGGTATGACAATGAGCCGAGTCTCTAATCAAAGTGTGCGGTATAGCGGCTCGACAATGAGGCGAGTCTCTAATCAAAGTGTGCGGTATAGCGGCTGGACAATGAGCCGAGTCTCTAATGAAAGTGTGCGGTATAGCGGCTAGACAATGAGCCGAGTCTCCAATCAAAGTCTGCGGTATAGCGGCTGGACAATGAGCCGAGTCTCTAATCAAAGTGTGCGGTATAGCGGCTGGACAATGAGCCGAGTCTCCAATCAAAGTGTGCGGTATAGCGGCTGGACAATGAGCTGAGTCTCCAATCAAAGTGTGCGGTATAGCGGTATGACAATGAGCTGAGTCTCTAATCAAAGTGTGCGGTATAGCGGTAGGACAATGAGCCGAGTCTCTAATCAAAGTGTGCGGTATAGCGGCTGGACAATGAGCCGAGTCTCCAATGAAAGTGTGCGGTATAGCGGCTGGACAATGAGCCGAGTCTCCAATCAAAGTCTGCGGTATAGCGGCTGGACAATGAGCCGAGTCTCCAATCAAAGTGTGCGGTATAGCGGCTGGACAATGAGCCGAGTCTCCAATCAAAGTGTGCGGTATAGCGGCTGGACAATGAGCCGAGTCTCCAATCAAAGTGTGCGGTATAGCGGCTGGACAATGAGCCGAGTCTCTAATCAAAGTGTGCGGTATAGCGGTATGACAATGAGCCGAGTCTCTAATCAAAGTGTGCGGTATAGCGGCTCGACAATGAGGCGAGTCTCTAATCAAAGTGTGCGGTATAGCGGCTGGACAATGAGCCGAGTCTCTAATGAAAGTGTGCGGTATAGCGGCTAGACAATGAGCCGAGTCTCCAATCAAAGTCTGCGGTATAGCGGCTGGACAATGAGCCGAGTCTCTAATCAAAGTGTGCGGTATAGCGGCTGGACAATGAGCCGAGTCTCCAATCAAAGTGTGCGGTATAGCGGCTGGACAATGAGCTGAGTCTCCAATCAAAGTGTGCGGTATAGCGGTATGACAATGAGCTGAGTCTCTAATCAAAGTGTGCGGTATAGCGGCTGGACAATGAGCCGAGTCTCTAATCAAAGTGTGCGGTATAGCGGTATGACAATGAGCCGAGTCTCTAATCAAAGTGTGCGGTATAGCGGCTCGACAATGAGCCGAGTCTCTAATCAAAGTGTGCGGTATAGCGGCTGGACAATGAGCCGAGTCTCTAATGAAAGTGTGCGGTATAGCGGCTAGACAATGAGCCGAGTCTCCAATCAAAGTCTGCGGTATAGCGGCTGGACAATGAGCCGAGTCTCTAATCAAAGTGTGCGGTATAGCGGCTGGACAATGAGCCGAGTCTCCAATCAAAGTGTGCGGTATAGCGGCTGGACAATGAGCTGAGTCTCCAATCAAAGTGTGCGGTATAGCGGTATGACAATGAGCTGAGTCTCTAATCAAAGTGTGCGGTATAGCGGCTGGACAATGAGCCGAGTCTCTAATCAAAGTGTGCGGTATAGCGGCTGGACAATGAGCCGAGTCTCTAATCAAAGTGTGCGGTATAGCGGTATGACAATGAGCCGAGTCTCTAATCAAAGTGTGCGGTATAGCGGTATGACAATGAGCCGAGTCTCTAATGAAAGTGTGCGGTATAGCGGCTGGACAATGAGCTGAGTCTCCATTCAAAGTGTGCGGTATAGCGGCTGGACAATGAGCCGAGTCTCTAATCAAAGTGTGCGGTATAGCGGCTGGACAATGAGCCGAGTCTCTAATCAAAGTGTGCGGTATAGCGGTAGGACAATGAACCTGCTGCTGCTCACTGAAGACTGCAGGTGAAGGCCTGTTGTAGCACAGTCACACTGACTGGCCAGTCCTTCCCCATAATTGCACAAAAGCCTAGGCGGGAACATAGCAGCAGCTGCCCTGTGACATGTCCTTACTGCGGATTCCTGAAGTTAAAGGAAAGCACAGATGGAATTTGCCAAGTTCAAGAGTAGGTTTCTTTTTTCTTTGTTTGGTTTTTTTTGTCCTCCCTTCCTGTGATTCTTCTCTCCCGGCCCACTGCACAAACGGCTGTGGGCGAGGATGTGGCTCTCCATTCAGTGGTCTCTGCAGGGGGTCTCACTTCAAACTCACACCTCTCTTAGGGGGCACAGGGCCCCGTGAGCAGGGCCGACAAGCGTGTCAGGGCTGGGGGGGCTTTCAAAGGGCCACTGTGCCATCACCCTTTGGCCTTGCTTGAGCCCTGCCCTCAGTGCAACCCACGCTTCACTGGGTGGTACCACAGTATTGCTGTCATTTATTACGCCTTTTGTCCAAAGCCAGTTTACTCTCCTTCTCTCTCTCTCTGGGTTCATTGCTCCAGGGTGAGAGGAAGCTTCCTCACCTGGGATTTGAATTGGCGACCTCTTGGTCACACCTCTGTGTTCTTAAACGCTAGCTCATCTGCCTCCTAGCTCATCTGCATGTGTGTGTGAAGCAGTGTAAGACTGCATGTGTGAAGTGTGAAGTGTGAAGTTCTGGGTGTATGTATATGTTCATCTTGCCTGTGAAACTTTGTTACATTGTGTGCATCTGTGAGATGCTGTTTTTGATTTGATTGCCAACAGGTGATCGCCTGCAAGCTGGGAGACCAAAGAGAAGCCCCCTCCCATTTAGACAGCACATAAAAGGCCATTATATCCATTTGGGGTGGCCTAATTGAATATTCTGTACCATGCAGGTTACAATGAAACAGCACAAAATAGAAAAATACTGAAGGGAGAAGTTCTGAATGAAAGCGATACTGCTCCCTATCTCTGATTGCTGGGCGAGATCATTCTAGGAATCATGTTCCTATTTTCATTTCAAGGCAAATATGCAACACAGGCAACTGCATTTAAGTGATTAGAGTACAACTAACCTTTTGGCATTTCTGACTCTTAAAACGCTAATAATAATAATAAAAAAAGAAACAGATACTTGAGGCAACGGAAGTGCTGTTTTTTCTCACATCTGCAGGAAGATGCTGGGAGAGAGAGCAGGACAACCCGTGCAATGAGGGCAGCATCTGTAGTTGTGACTTATGTTCTCTTCATTGCTGCGCCTTGATAACATCATATTGTGTATATGGGCCAAACTATTCCTGGCTGCTACCCACAGGGTTGTATCATAGGTTATTTGGATCAAATTAGATAGAACTACATAAAGGATTCTGCTCATGTGTGCATGTGTGTGTTTGGGGTGAGGCAGCTAGCAGCTCAAAGACAAAGCTCCTTAACAACTTTTCCCACTAGAGATAAGCATGGTAGCTGTAATTGTGTGAGCCAGGTTTGTGCCATTGTACCACAGACATGCAAACAGTGTGACCGCAAGCGGCTTGTGTAAACACAGTTCTGTATGTGCTGCACATTCGCCAAACACATGCTTTGACTGCAAGCTAAGCTGGGAAAAGCAGGGCCATACAAAACACGGTGCTGTAAGAAACATCGATGATAAGCTGAGGCTCTACGTAGGGGCAGAATGCTCTTTGGTACTCCATCAGTCAGTAAGGGATGTATTGTACATTTACAGTTTAGTCTAGGTAATTTATATGCAGTGCAGACACATTCCTCTCATTGCTGAACAGGAAACATGGTGGCAGGGCAAGTGAGCTGCCTTATTTGATGGAACAAATTCCATCTGACACCAGTCCCAGGCACAAGCTTGATGGGCCAAAGCAGCCGATTAAGGGGAGTTTTCTGCAAGAGGTTAGGTGCCTCATTCCAGCCAAAACTTCAAGTCATTATTTTTTAACAAGAACTCTTGGAGAATGTACTTCATGGGTATAGATATATGTCATGGGTGTAGATGTACTTTATGGGTGTAGATATATGTCACGGGTGTAGATGTACTTTATGGGTGTAGATATATGTCACGGGTGTAGATGTACTTTACGGGTGTAGATATACATTTTGGGTGTAGATGTATGTCACGGGTGTAGATTTAGAGGCAGTGAGGGCCGCATTTTCCCCTCTGTTTTCTGAGAAAGGTATATTTCATGTATGTGTATGTATACAGGATGGAGTTTAAACAGGTATTTTCCTGCCTCCCAATATCCACAGAGAAGCTTTTATCTTGTATTAGGTATTTACAAGATGTGTCCCTATATGTCTATGTGATCTCATATACACCAGAATGAGCTTTTTGGTCTTTTGTACTGTGCAACTAGTGCAACATAAATTTTGCCTTGTCTCATCAGATGTACCCCAAGGGCCAGGTGGACATGTAGTACACTGTAAGTTAGGTCTGTGATTTATGGGGCTTAATCTGATTGTGTGTTTTTTGATTAGATCATTTTTGCCTGCGGGGGGAACCCCGCCTCATACACTCCTGGTATAAGCTCCCCATTACTGTAGCATGACTAGCAAAAATTGGCAAGTTGGAAAATTTGTCATTTCTTAAATGTGTTCCTGCCTAATCAGAATCTTGATTTTGCTCTTTATGGACCTGTGTGATTTTACTATATACCATAGTTTTATATTGCCTACTAATAGCTTGCTTGTGTGTGTGTGTATGTGTGTGTGTGCAGAAAATGCTGTGTTTGGTATAAGCACTGCCTCCAGCCCTAAGGACTGCTGTCTGCTTTTCCAACCTTCAGTCTTCTGCATCGCCATGTCTTCAGCCTCCTTCTCATCTCCTCTCCCCTGTTTTTCGCCCCTTGCCTTTCTTCTCCATGGCATTTCTTACGCACTCCTCCCACTTTCACCCGGTTTAACTCCAGGCCCCTCTTTGCCCAGCAGCTCTAACCCCTCCCAGTCCCTTACCTCCTCCTGTCCCTCCCCTGCCCTCCTTGTTCCTTCCTCTCCCCATAATTTGTTAGGCGAAGGGGAGATGTCTTTACTCCGAGGCACACTAATATTTTTGTAGTTGAAATTGCTTTACATTCTTCAGATTAGTCAGTGCACAGTGAGTATCTGCTTCCCAATTTGCTGTGGAATTTGAACTCCTTCCTGAGCCAAAATGCCCAGAGTGTGGAGGCTGCAGAGAGGCTGCCATTTGCCAGGTGTAAGCCCCACCCCGCCCCACAAACACTGTACTCACCACATACCGCACAGGGCCTGTCCTTCACCCCGCCCCACAAACACTGTACTCGCCACTTACCGCACAGGGCCTGTCCTTCACCCCGCCCCACAAACACTGTACTCGCCACTTACCGCACAGGGCCTGTCCTTCACCCGCCCCACAAACACTGTACTCGCCACATACCGCACAGGGCCTGTCCTTCACCCGCCCCACAAACACTGTACTCGCCACATACCGCACAGGGCCTGTCCTTCACCCGCCCCACAAACACTGTACTCGCCACATACCGCACAGGGCCTGTCCTTCACCCCGCCCCACAAACACCGTACTCGCCACTTACCGCACAGGGCCTGTCCTTCAGCCCGCCCCACAAACACCGTACTCACAACATACCGCACAGGGCCTGTGCTTCACCCCGCCCCACAAACACCGTACTCACCACATACCGCACAGGGCCTGTCCTTCACCCCGCCCCACAAACACCGTACTCGCCACATACCGCACAGGGCCTGTCCTTCACCCCGCCCCACAAACACCGTACTCGCCACATACCGCACAGGGCCTGTCCTTCACCCCGCCCCACAAACACCGTACTCGCCACATACCGCACAGGGCCTGTCCTTCACCCCGCCCCACAAACACCGTACTCGCCACATACCGCACAGGGCCTGTCCTTCACCCCGCCCCACAAACACCGTACTCGCCACATACCGCACAGGGCCTGTCCTTCACCCCGCCCCACAAACACCGTACTCGCCACATACCGCACAGGGCCTGTCCTTCACCCCGCCCCACAAACACTGTACTCGCCACATACCGCACAGGGCCTGTCCTTCACCCCGCCCCACAAACACTGTACTCACCACTTACCGCACAGGGCCTGTCCTTCAGCCCGCCCCACAAACACTGTACTCACAACATACCGCACAGGGCCTGTTCTTCACCCCGCCCCACAAACACTGTACTCACCACATACCGCACAGGGCCTGTCCTTCACCCCGCCCCACAAACACTGTACTCACCACTTACCGCACAGGGCCTGTCCTTCACCTCGCCCCACAAACACTGTACTCGCTACATACCGCACAGGGCCTGTCCTTCACCCCGCCCCACAAACACTGTACTCGCTACATACCGCACAGGGCCTGTCCTTCACCCCGCCCCACAAACACTGTACTCGCCACTTGCCGCACAGGGCCTGTCCTTCACCCCGGCCCACAAACACTGTACTCTCCACATACCGCACAGGGCCTGTCCTTCACCCCGCCCCACAAACACTGTACTCGCCACATACCGCACAGGGCCTGTCCTTCACCCCGCCCCACAAACACTGTACTCACCACATACACTCTAAAAACTGCTGGGTTAAAAACAACCCAATTTGGGTTATTTTGGTAACCCAGCGCTGGGTAAAAAAGGGACTAACCCAACGCTGGGTTATTTTGACCCAACAAGTTGGGTTACACGTTTAACCCAGCATGCTGGGTTGTGATTTTTAACCCAACTATTAGTTAAAAATGACTACACTGCTGGGTTGAATGTAACCCAAAATGGGTCAGAAATTTAATCTAGAAACTTTAGTGATTAAAATTACTAAAATAAAAACAATTCTACAGCAATACATACTTCAGTAATGGAATTTTATTTATGACAAAACATGTAAAAAATGTGTCCATATGAATTTAAGACATTTTTCCCATCTCCACCTCAGCATCAAGACAATTTCTATTAAAATGTATCAAACTGTATCACAGAAACATTGTGACTGAAGTCAGTAACAATGCATCAGACTGAAGTCAGACAAATTAACTTTAGAAAAACACAATTTGAAATATGAAAACCTTTCATAACATTTACATCATGCATAAACATTAATATATCCTGAGATATACAGGAATCATCAGTAAGAATCAATTGCAATGTAATTGCAGAGTAGAGGAAAAATAAAAGTATGTAGAAGTAATAATGAAAAAGCATCTAACTGACTGAAGTCAGAAAGATTAACTTTAAAATACAAATTTGTGCATAAACATTAACATATCCTGATATACAGTATATAAATCATCAACTGAAAAAATATGTAGAAGTAATAATGAAACGGCATCAAACTGACTGAAAAAAACAAACGAAAAAAAAACTTAAGAAAATACAAATTTAAGATTAAGAAAAAATAGGAAAACATTTTATAACTTTCCCATTAACAATTATGTGCAAACATCAATATATCCTGAGATATAAAGTGACTGAAGTCAAATTTACTTCCAAGAAAATATGTATTTAAAATATGAAAACATTTCAAACGTCCACTGCAGCAAGTAATGTACTTTGCTCAAATGCTGTGCCATTTATTATAGCAAAGGGTTGAAAGCAGTGGTTGTCTCCAAGCATGAGAACATAAGAAAATTCAATGGACTCTTCTGAACGAAGGTACTCAGCCATATTGGTCCCAATCTGAAAAAAGGAAAAATAAATAAAAAAGAAATGGTATAGATTCATTAAGAACTCAAAAATGTGTAAAAGTTAAATATCCTTAGAGCTACCTTCAGAACACCTAAAAAACCTTTAGGAGCATTAAAGACCATAACACACCAAGCTATCAGCATTAGTTAACCACTGACCATGGCCTTAGCATTATGCTTAGAAAATGTCCGTCGAACATGCTTAGTTTCAAGCCTCCTTTAGCCTGAGCTGAGCTCAGACATTCCCGCCTGCATCAAACCATTTACAGGATTAAAGAAATTACATGTTCGTAGTAAATTAACATCGTTTGCTGTCGAATGTACAACTAAGTCAAACGAATTGAACGAAATGTACCTTACAAGCAGAGCGGGAAATTTATGTGGATGTGCTGACAAAATCAAATTAGTTAAGTAAACTCCGCTATATCAAAACCGTATCTAACACAGTAAATCATTAATAATAAACAAAGTAGATTTAACATATACAAAAGTAATATTTAAAAATTTTACGTTATCCTTTCCAAGCTCCTTCCGATGACGATGTCACGTGCGCTTTCCCGTCCACTGAGCAAGAGATCGGCCATCGCTTAGTCGTTAGGTAATCTCAGTTCAACTGACCGAAAGCCTAAAATTTGCGTGTATATATATTATACAGTAAAGCAAATGTTTTATTTATTATGAACATTGTTAAATACACACTGAATAACTTACGTTTCAGACAGAATTTCACTGGCTTCCCTCTAAAGACGGCGCAAAACTCCGTCAACTCTCGCTGATGTCCCTGGATGTTGACGTGACGTGCGTGCTCTCTTTCACGTCTGCGTTCCCAACCCAGCACTGCTGGGTTATAGATCAAGACCGATTTTCAACCCAAATTGGGTTAAATCAACCCAACTTTGTTACCCAGCAATCTCAACCCAGCATTTGGGTTGAAAAAACAACCCAGCGTTTTTTAGAGTGTACCGCACAGGGCCTGTCCTTCACCCCGCCCCACAAACACTGTACTCGCCACTTACCGCACAGGGCCTGTCCTTCACCCCGCCCCACAAACACTGTACTCGCCACATACCGCACAGGGCCTGTCCTTCACCCCGCCCCACAAACACTGTACTCGCCACATACCGCACAGGGCCTGTCCTTCACCCCGCCCCACAAACACTGTACTCGCCACATACCGCACAGGGCCTGTCCTTCACCCCGCCCCACAAACACTGTACTCGCCACATACCGCACAGGGCCTGTCCTTCACCCCGCCCCACAAACACTGTACTCGCCACATACCGCACAGGGCCTGTCCTTCACTCCGCCCCACAAACACTGTACTCGCCACATACCGCACAGGGCCTGTCCTTCACCCCGCCCCACAAACACTGTACTCGCCACATACCGCATAGGGCCTGTCCTTCACCCCGCCCCACAAACACTGTACTCGCCACACACCGCATAGAGCCTGTCCTTCACCCCGCCCCACAATCACTGTACTCACCACATACCGCACAGGGCCTGTCCTTCACCCCGCCCCACAGACACGGTACTCATACTGCACAGTACTTGATCTTTTGCTTGATTTTGGAGGGTAAGTGGGAAAAACTCTTGCAATACTCAGGAAAGATTGAATACCAAGGATCATATCACATGATTTTTTCACTCTGTGCAGGTAGCTTCTAATGAAACTGACAAAATAATTGCCTGTTGTTTATGGGAATAGGGCGTACAAGAAGATTTGTAACAAAGTGAAACGTGTATGAGGCTGAACTAAGAGTCTGTGGACAGCACCGTAAAACAGCCTTAATGTGAGCGATCTCCCAGTTCAGATGAAAAGAAGTGGGAGAGGAAGGCATGGACTGGGGTGGGCCATCGCCCAGCAGCCCTCCACTGGAGAGCAGAGAAGGAATCCCAAGGGCAATCAGCCGACACAAACCTACTGTCGCTTTGGAAGGTGTGACCGGGCTTGTTGGTTGTCATGGGAACCTTCAGAAAAGCAGTGGCCTCCTTGCAATCAAATTTTTTTGGAGGGGTGGCATGAATTACCTTTCCTCATTCTGTTTTGCGGAGCTTTTTATGCAGCCATGCGTATTAGACCTCCTGCCATCTCTGATGAATGCCACAGGAACAGTGCACTTCGAGGGCTTGAAATGCAAGTTATTTGGCGACATGATTTCCAACATTGTCCAAGAAATGTAACCAGGCTCTTTTGAATTCAATTTTAAATTAAAAGTATTGAAAAGTATGTTTTGAAAATACATTTTGAAAAACAGTTTTTATTATTGGAAATAAAAGTATTTAAAGTGTGTGTTGTGTCCCCCAGATGGGCTGTCCTTCGCTGTGGATTGTGACATTGTGTTATTGTGAAGGGAGAGATGCTGAAACACAGACAGCAGACAGTAAGATTCTGTGCATTTCACCCAAGCCTCAGATTCTAACAGGTTTGGATGCTGTTCAACCGAATAGTTACTAAAGCATTAGTTCAAATACAAGAACTCGTGACCATAGGTGGAAATTAGCAGGAGAACATTTCAAACTGGATTTAAGGAAGCACTTCTTTACACAGCGTGTAGTCAGAGTATGGAATAGTCTTCCTGATAACATGCAAGCTGAATCTTTGGGTTCCTTTAAATCAGAGCTAGATAAGATTTTAATAACTCTGAGCTATTAGTTAAGTTCTCCCCAAGCGAGCTTGATGGGCCGAATGGCCTCCTCTCGTTTGTATAGTTCTTATGTTCTTATGGTGTTGCTGTGCCAACACTGACTGGCGGCAGTCAGCTGGATACTGGAATATGTGCTTTTTGCCCAGAAGGACGTCTGGGTTAGCAGCACAGCAGCGGACGCACAGCCCAGCTCCACTTTCCTGCCGCTGCTCATTGCTCTGGTCTTTACCTGTACATTCACACACAGATCTCATTCATCTTCATTCCCAGATGGTTAATTGTTTGTGCCTTTATGCAGAAAGCTGGGTCAGAATTAAGTTTTCCCTGAAAGGAGTTTTTCTTGCTGTTAAGTTTGGTGTTAAGCTTTTTCTTATTTTTATTTTTATTGGAACATGTTTTTGAAATAATTTTGACATATATCTAAAAATCTAATTTGTTGGTTCTGACATAATACTGCATTTGCCTTGGATACAGTATGTGCATCAACCCTTGAACAATGAAGATGTCATTTTAATTTTTACCTTCTAATTAAATTCAGTTTAAAAATAAAAATAATATCAGATAAATGTTTAGTATATGTACATGGGACTTTAAATTATTCTGTAATCACACTGATAAACTGCACATGCTGTGGATAAGCTTGCAGGAACACCGATCAGCCATAACATTAAATCCGCTGAGCAGTGAAGTGAATAACATTGATTATCTTGTTACAGTGGCACCTGTCAAGGGCGCCATAACATATCAGGCAAGTCAACAGTCAGTTCTTGAAGTTGATGTGTTGGAAGCAGGAAAATGGGCAAGAATATGGATCTGAATGACTTTGACAAGGGCCAGACTGTGATGGATAGACAACTGGGTCAGAGCATCTCCAAAATGGCTAGTCTTGTGGGTTGTTCCCAGTATGCACTGGTGAGTAACTACTAAAAGAGGTCCAAGGAAGGCCAACTGGTGAACCAGTGGCAGGGTCTTGGGTGCCCAAGGCTGATTGAGGCGTGTGGTGAGTGAAGGCCAGCCCGTCTGGTCCGATCCCACAGGAGAGCTACTGTAGCACAAATTGCTGAAAAAGTTAATGCTAAGTTTGATAGAAAGGTGTCAGAAAACACAGTGCATTGCAGCTTGCAGTGTAAGGGGCTGCGTAGCTGCAGACCGGTCAGAGTGTCCATGCGGACCCCTGTGCACCGAAGAAAGCACCTACAATGGTCACGTGAGCAACAGAACTGGACCATGGAGCAATGGAAGGAGGTGGCCTGGTCTGATGAGTCACATTTTCTGTTGCATCATGTGTATGGACAGGTGCGTGTACATTGTTTACCTCGGGAAGAAATGGCACCAGGATGCATTATGGGAAGAGCACAAGCTGGCAGAGACAGTATGATCCTCTGGGCAATGATCTGCTGGGAAACCTTGGGTCCTGCCATTCATGTGGGTCTTTGACATGTACCACCTCCTTCAACATTGGTACAGACCAAGTACATCCCTTTATGGCAACGGTATTCCCCAATGGCAGTGGGCTCTTTGTGACAGATACCATAGGACACTTTCAGAGGTCTTGTGGAGTCCAGGTCTTGATGGGATAGAGTTGTTTTGTCTGCATGAGAGGGACCTACACAATATTAGGCAGGAACACATATTTTGTAAATGTAGAAAAATTAGCCAAGAATTCAAATTTTACACCATTGAGAACAAACACATTTGTCTGCTTGAAGTTCATTTGCTTTCATCCCAACTCAGTTGTCTGAAGTCCTGAACCCATTTTCTTTGAATAGCTGAAGAACTGTGCCAGTACAACAAAGGTCTCCTGAAAGGGGCAGCATTAACTCCTGCATTATAAACAGTATTTAGACAAATGACTCATCACTTCAGGGTTGCCAGAAAACTCACCCCCAGTCTAGCTGTCTTTTAAGACCACTCTCTGAGAAATCGACTCGTGTAGACGAGCTACTCTTTAATTTAGCTTTAGCTGAAAGAGACACGGGTTAATCTAGGAAATAAAGACAGTAATGGTATCACTAGTGCTCCAGTTGGATTATTAACACATTTCAATATGAATGACTGAAGATAGTAAACGTTTTAATAGGAATTGTCTCCACTTCTGCTGAATGTTTTGTTTTAAATAAACTTTAATTGTGCATTACACATTGGTATTCTGCAGATATTGTTGTAATGGTGATGGCTGCATGTTTAGTGGTTTGTTTATCTCATCATAAATAAGTCATTGGTAGCATGCATTTCAATGATTTCCTTCATGCTTTTAAATAACTATAATGATAATATGACATATTACCTAAAGCTGGATTACCAGTGACAGGTGATGCCTTTTTGATGTGCCTGTGTTTTGGGGCACGTTGCATGTGGCTAGTTGGACATGAGTTTTGGACTCCATATCCCCTGTTAGGCGCCTGAGTTCTGCAGCCGGTGCACAATGCGCCGCTGTTTGTCCACTGCCGGTGCATTTCGTCCAGCTGACCGCTCGCTGTGTTTACGTCCCAGGAGAGGCTTTTCCCAGGTCCCTCTTGGCCAGCGACCGAAGCCTTTTGGCTGGGCTCCACACGACACAAAGAAGCCTGGCATTCCAGCTGTCTGTGTCTAATCCCCTGGTGTCAGCTCGCGTTAACGTCGCTGCGCCAAATCTGAGGGTCCAGGGTGGCGCGGAATATTAACAACCCCCGTCAGGATTCTTCTCGAGGGGCGGGACCGACCCAACCAGGAGGACAGGGGGTGGGGGGGGTCATCAGTGGACACTGAGCCGGGTAGACAAAGTAGGAGGGGGTTTGGGGGAGGGGTGTTATGGCGGGAGGAGAAAAGGAAAAGGAAATCAATGGCCAGCATCAGTGAGGATTCTCTCCCAGACAGGAAAAGAAAAAAATGGAGATTGACTGACGCGAGACTAAATCAGCATTTCCGTTTTTTCCCATGGTTCTTTGGGCTGGCGGAGCAGACAATAGAGAGAGGACACGGTTGTGTGGCCAGTTAATTATTTCACTTCTCTGATCCCTTTACACCCTTTTTGTCCCCCACCCCAATCTTTCCATTATTCTCAGAAACACATCGTCTAGAATGTTAGTGTCATGTGACATTCATCTCTGGCTGGCTTCGGATGCCCCCCGCAGCCACGGAGCTCTGTAAAGCACTGCCTGCTGCTCCGTGTGTGTTCCTGCGCCTCTTCAGTCTTTGTTCTTCCTTGTGTCTGCTTCCTCGATCCCTGTCGTGGTCCAGCCACCCACGATGCATCTGCCAGTGCAAGTCCAGCCCTTTCATGTGAACCAGAGGCCGCGTCTGTCTGCACACGTCTGTCGGAGGTGGCCGCTTCGCTCGGGCTTTTGATTGAAAAGTGCGGTGCGGCTTGGTAGCTGCTTCAGAAACATGCGAAGGCTGACTTCTTGTGCTGCGGTTTGTCGAGGCCCGGCTGGGGTGTCAGGCTGCGAGCCAGGCCTGACGGGCATGTGGGGGACACCTTATAAGGGCGAGCCGTCCGATGGCAAAAGGCAGGCTGTATGTCAGTGTCCTCATTAGCACTGCACTGTCATCTTTCTCTGTTTTCCTGCAGAAGGCTGCTCATACCCCCGTGCGATGAAAAAGCCCCCACCCTCAATGCTCACACGAGCCCGTGAGACAGACAAGCCGGCTGCTCTGCTCTCTGGCTGTGCAGCATTTCTGTTTCCATGTGTTTCTTTATTTGCTGTTGTATATTGGTTACTGTATGTATTTCTGAGATCTTGTGCTTTATTTGTAAGATGAAAATACAAGCCACACACATCACTCACGGTACAGAATAAACCTAATCTGCTGTAAGACTGAGATTCTAGAAGGTGCCAACCCTTAAATGCTCCTACCTGTTGGATGATGAGATCTCCATAGCCATGTGATATGGAGCAAAGCTTATAGATTCACCCTTTCAGAAACTGAAGCAATTCAGGTGGAGTATCTTAGTCAAAGGCAAGACAGTTACACAAAGCTGCAGATTGCTGCTTGTCCCGTCCTTGAACCACTGGAACACCTGGCTGCCTGAGACAACGGGCAGGCTGTGCGGGAGATGGAGAGAGCGCAGTGATCCTCCTTCCGCCTGCCTGTGTTCCAATCAGGCCTTGGTGGGGGGGGGGGGGGTCCAGTGATCTTGAAGCGACGGACTGTGCTGCTACCAGTCAGCTATGTGTTACAGCTCAGCTGCGGCCTCAGCACGACTTTACTTCTGCCTGTGCTGGTGGGGCACAGTGAATGCAGACAGACTGGGGGCTGTGTGTCAGGGGTGGGACAGAACACAGGGGCTGTTGTGTGTGTGGGGGGGTGCCTCCTCTGTAAACTTATCTCCCCCTTACTTCCTGGTTCTAAATGGCGCTTTTGTCCCGGCATGTCACAGCGGACACCCTAGATCCCCCCCCGGTCTGCCGTAGCCCCAGAGAGCCATCCGAGAGCCTGGCTGAGGCAGGGCCACTTAACCAGGCCCCACAGAATCCACCATTCTGGGTTTTTCAGCTTGATGCCTCATTGAGCACAGAAAAATCCTGCCCTCACAGCTGCACACAAGCTCTTCCTTCTGCTGATGCCTTGTACTTGTGTGCTGTGAAATGTATATCTGCTCAAACCAGTCCTTCCCTTTTTGCTGTAACACTTTCAGCACCATGGGCCAGTTTGGCGGTTTTGGCTGACATAAAAAAAAATTGGTCCCAATCTACTTGGTTTTATACTGCTCAGCTTCTCTTCTTTAGTGACGTCACGGCACTGGCGCGCTAAACAGGCGGCTCTGTCTCTGCCTGGCCCATTGTTACTGAGTGCAGTGACTGGCAACTGTAAGCTGTTAACGAACAATACAGTAGGTAAGGAATGAGTGCTGAGGTGCCTGTACAAGTGGAAAATGATTCTCTCTCACGAATGGTGGCCTTTCAGCCACAAACTGGACCACCCTCCTTGAGGGCCAGAAGACAGAACATTAGACATCGTTGCCCTTGTAAGATGTAGATGCTTACATTTTCTCTTATGTGCTTTCATGCAAATGGAAAATGTAATTCTCCCACTTTTGAGGATAGGCAGTCTTCCATTATAATGAACATCCCTTATTGTACTGCGTAATGTATCTCACATTGTTACAGAAATGCTAGACTTTTGTCCATGAGAAGGAGGGGACGCTGCGTGACAGTATGACGATGTATGACTCAGTAAAGCATGCTACATCCCTGCTGTCACTCACAGTTCGTTACCTAGGATACTTGCACCAGGAAGCCTATATACATCGCTGGCAGGTTGCCAGATTAATGATGCTGCGTAACAGTATGACGATGTATGACTCAGTAAAGCATGCTATGTTCCTGCTGTCACTCACAGTTCGTTACCTAGGTTACTTGCACCAGGAAGCCTATATTTGGCGCTGGCAGGTTGCCAGATTAATGTCTCATAAATAATGTTGTCAGGTGTTATCAGGATCACACAGTCACATGTGGGCCAGGGTATGTTTCCTGTGTAGACATGCGCTGCTGCTGCATTATGCCTCATTGTTAACCTGCTGCAATTTCCTTTCTGGGGCTAAGAAGAAGCCAGCGTGGCCCCCTGTCCCAGCACAGAGGCCCCTCTCATTTCCCCAACATGATACTCTCCTCTCATGTTCTCCTACCCACCGCTACCAGGTAACAACCATCAACATCCTATCATGTTTTTTATATGCCGGTTAACATCCCTTTAACACCCAAGGTTACACTCCCTGAATGCATTTTCCTTCATTTGATAGCATCAACTTTCAAACGACAGGTAAGGGCAAAGCAGCCCACAGACTGAGGCTGTTCGATGCTTAAAGCAGACACACACTGGGCATTGCTCAGCTGTTGTTAGTGCTGCATCTCTGCATGGAAATCTGCCCTTGAATGAGTCATCAATGCAAGAAATTGTCAGGTGAACATCGGTCAGGCTGTTCCCTTGTTGTGCCCCCTCTGGCAGGTTCGTGCCTCTGCTTCACAGTGGCTTTCAGTATTCAGTGACCAGTTAAATTTTTTTTTTCTGCATAACGTCTCTCTCCCTTCGAAAACCAAGTGGCTGTTTGAAGTTGCTGCTTTGCCATGTCATTGTGGGGGAGTGGGGGGCCACAGTGTCACCATTTATATGCCAACCGTAATCGGCAACAGAAGGTTTGTGTCACCATCCTGAAGTGACTGCATATGTCAGCTATCTCTATTCAAATGTTGTTGCTTACCCACCCCTCCCCACCCCTCCCCTCCCCAGCCCTCCCCTCGCCCATTAACAGAGCACAGAGGGGTATTTTCTGTAATCATGACATCGGAAGCTGGCCCTGGGTCATGTGGCACGAAATGCCCTCAAAATGCCCACTGTCTTGTCTCCCCTGAGGGTATTTTGTAACCACTGCAGTGTGTGAATGAGAACAGAGAGCACTGGGGGGAACTGCGTGCTTTTACTAACCTAGGAAGCTGGCGTGGCAGATTCCAGTGAGGGATTGAAGCAATACAGGCAAGAGGGAAGGGAGGAGGACAGAGATAATGACGGTACAGAGGACTGTCTGGGGAAAAGATACAGAATCATCAATAGAGCGCACACCCCTAGTCAAAAGAGAACTGAATTATTCTACTTAATATACTTCTAGTGTGTCAATTCCTGTCCAGTGTGGGTGTTTTAGAGTTTAAGGCCTAGTATCACTTTTTATGTCATGTATATTAGGATAATTTCCTTACTTTACAGTCTTTTTCTGGTTAAGTTACTGCTCAGCAGATTTCACCATCATGGTGATTTCTGACAGACATTTTGATCAAAATGCATTTTTCACCACAGACATGGCATTTAAAACATAGCCTACACAGTGTTTTCCTCAATCCAGACATTTTGTCATAGACACAGATGAGTGTTACCATGGACACGTTTGTTCGTTTATGGAGCGGTTGCCATGGACACGTTTGTCTGTGTATGGAGCGGTTGGTGATACCAGCATACCCATCCAGGATCAGTCTGTAGCGATATGACCTGATGTGATCTTATGTTACCTTAAAACTCTGAGCTATCTACTGGTTTCCTCCGTGTTCCTCCGGTTGCTCTTACAGCCTGAAGACAGTTTGCATGGATTGGTGATCATAAATTGTTTGTAGCTGATTGTGTCCCCTGCGGTGGCTTGGCTTCCTGTTCAGTGTGTATGCCCTGTGCTTCTCAGGATGAGCTCCTTTGTCACTGAGACCATCCGGGATGGAGTATGAGTGCATCTTTTTCAAGGCTTTTCAGGAGATGAGGTCCATGCTCCCAATTTACTGTGTATTAACCGGGTGTTTTTGAACTCTAATGTCATCTGTAGATAATATAGATCATAAAAGTGTGATGTCCTTATCAGAGATCTATAGCAGAGCAGGCATTGGCCAAAGCTGCACACCGGAATCTAACCATCCATCCATCCTCCACCTGTGTATCCAGATCTGGCTTGGAGAGGAGCCTTGATCTCAGGCAGCATGGGGTACAAGGCACCAGCATTCACACTCAGTGGCCCCTTTATGGAGCACACCTAACTAGTGTTGGGGTGGACACACTTTTGACTATAGAAGCACCTCAATAGTAGACAAGTCATGCATTCAGAGGAGCCATAATTACACCACTGCTGTAATGAGCTGCTATTTTTACACTTGTGGCCTTCCTGTTAGCTTTAATGAGTGTGGCCATTCTCTGACCTCACTCATTAGAAAGATGTTTTGGCTACAGAAATGCCATTGACTAGCTGTTTTTTGTTCATCACACCAGTCTCGTTAAGCCCTTGACACTGGAATGTATGACAATCCCCAGTAGGGCGGCTGTCTCTGAGACGCTATGGGCACCACGTGTGGCCCTAACAGACTCACCACATTCAGAGTCACTTAGATCTGGCATCTTGGCCATATTGATGTTTAGCTGGCCAGTAAGGAAACCTGAGACCCCGTCTGTGTGCTGCATGCATGTAATTCAAGTTTGCAAGAACAGACTATTTGTATCAGTAGGCAGGTATACCCAAGAAACTGGGCACTGAGCGTACGGTGCAAATGCAGCCTGCAGGAATGGTGGGTGACACAGAAAGAGATGTACTGAATATACACTGAATTCAAAGAGGCACTGGTACTGAGAGAAATTGTTAAGGAACATGTGGTCTGATGTGTTCATTTCATTTTTAATACAAAACTGCACTGGAAGGCATAAGTCATAATCAGAAATATCCCACTAAACATGTCCTGATCATCCTAACTGGACTAGATCTGGCTTTTATTGATTGGGGAGAGAGGAAGTGACCTGGCTCTTATTGGTCTGGGAGAGAAGTGACCTGGCTCTTATTGGTCAGGGAGAGAGGAAGGCGGGGCTTACGTCTCCCTGAAACATGACACCAATTAATTTGTCTTCTGCACATAGACCCCATTGTTGAGAATTGCAACACGTCGGCAACTGTCGTCGTTGTCTTTTTTGTGGGCCACAATAGCCATTCCTTTGTCAGCCTGCACTGATGGAATCTGAAAACAAGCAGATTTGCAGCGGATATTTATGGCTGGTGTTGAACAATGAGAGGCCATGCTACAAGGGCTAAAACAAATGCTTCTTTTACTCTGCGAGGCTGCTGGGGAATGGATGGGGGTTTTGATCACGGAGACGGTGACAATGTCAGTACTGTGCCCCCCCGCCGCACCCCCACACCCTGCAGCACCCCCATACTCACGGCCCCCCCCCCACACCCTGCACCCGATCCGCAGTCACCCAGAGCCAGGCGCCACTGGGCTCCACTTCCTTGGTGCTGAGAGCTATGGCTGCCACAGCCCCGCCTGCCCTGCCCTCTCTGACTCAGGCATATTCTGTACCTTTCAGGTGAGTGACGGGGCTGTCAAATGCTGCATCCAGCAAATCACTCTGACACGCTTCCATTCGACAGGCAAGGCCTAAACAGGAAGTCATTTTTATCGTAATCAAATCTATGTGCCGAGGTGGTTCTTCTTCAGCTCTGGTCTATGCAAGTGAGTCCGGTCCCTTCTTCCAGGGGAGACATAACTGCACCGGCACCCCCAGTATCACCCCCCAGAAATCCAGTGTGCAGTGCCAGGTTGTCATGTATAATGCTTTTGTCACGCAGATGTATCCCAGAGACCTTAAGAAGCATGACTTCATTAAGGCTAGAGGGTAAGGGCATTGCATTCCCACACACGCTCCGCCCCAAGGACGGAGCACATTCTCAACATGCTGTACTGTAGGTGAGCTGAAGGGAGGTGCTGACGTATAACATCTGTGTCAAGTGTTTGGGAGATGGTATGACACATCCCTGAACCCTGAGCCCAAGGCCGTCAAAGACATGCAAAACACACCACAAAACACCAGCCGTCCTTGATAAATGTTTACACATAATAAAAATCACCATTAATGTCTGCAAACATGGTCAGGAAAAGGGCCCAGCACATTCAGAGAGAGAGCAGAAAGAAAGAGTATTCTGCTTTTCTGGCTAGTGAATGGTTCGGTTCAGCACAGCACAGCAAATCGGGCTTCCTCTGCCACTGCCTGAGTGAGATGTTGGTGAAGAGTCTTAAGGGCTTGGTTGGTGGACAGATTTGAAGTGGAGGTGGAACTAGTCTCCAGATCAGATTTTGAGGATCTAGTCTCTGTGATGACAGCAGTGCTGTGGTTAAAAATGCTTATAGCTCCGCTAGTTGCTGATTCAAGTCCCGGGTAGTACTTAACTTTGTCATTCGGAAACAAAGCTGGATATGTGGGTGAAATTATCAAGTTACTTTCAATGTTTTACTAAAAGTAAATAAATCCACAGTGGAAACTGGCTCTTTAAATGTATACTTAAATGAAATGTATATAACTAAAATTAAAAAAAAAGACTTACTGTACCACTCATCC